>NC_057794.1:169327838-169362846 GCF_018294505.1 Triticum aestivum | reverse complement strand
CCTGAAAATTGACTAACCCAAAAGTCGATTCAGTCGACTGAAGTGTAGCTAAATCGGACAGAGCAGCAGCATGAGCAAGGGGGAGAGCAGTAGCAGCGCGAGCGAGCGAGAGCCAGAGCAGCAGCAGCTGGGCGAGCGAGCAAGAGCCGGAGCAGCAGCAGCATGAGTGAGCGAGCGAGCGAGAGCCAGAGCAGCAGCAGCAAATCCGGCTGGTATGGACGCCGCTGCCTAAGGGGCATCGCACTGGGGGAGAGCTACCGTGGAGATGTCGCCCGCGGCACCAGCTTCGAGGTAGCCTCTCCATGGGGGTGCGGGATGGAGCACCATCGGCGCCGGGTGGTCAAGTTAAGGAGAATGTGAGATGCGATGAGTGTACAACCTCTTTGGTGGCGCCGATTAGGCCTCGGCTTCGTCCGAGGAGTCGGCGAGGATGCTACGGTTTCGGTGGAGTAGGTTAAGGCGGCTCTATGGGGATGGAGCAGTCGCAATAGACGAGGCGATCGTCGGAGCAGCTCCTTGGAGGTGGAGGACAGGGCGGGTGAACCGGCGGGACGACGGGATGGACGAGGGATCCTCATCCGGGGAGGTGGATGAGGGACATCGAGCTGTTGCGATGGACGACGTCGTAGGGGAAGAGGCTCCGGCTGGGCAACGGTGAGGTGGCAGATGGAGGAGGGTGGGGTTTTGCAGATGGAGCGGAGAGGTTATGGCGGCCTAGGATTTTGAATGGCAAAAAGCAGGCTATGGAAGGGGGAACAATGACTTAGGGACGCGCTTGTCCAAAATGTAGGGTGTGTTACAAAAGTACCCCCACCGATTTGAACTAGCGGCCCTTTCGGCTAAGGGTTAGAAGGGGATTTCGCGTGTTGGGATTTGGTAGCTGCAGGGAGTTTTCGCGCGCGTTGTAATTTCGGGATAGCAAGGCGCGAGTTGTGAAGGCACCAGTTTTGGGAGCACGATATCTGAATTTTCGGGATATAACAAGGCGTGGTTTGAATTTTAGGGACAAGCCTAACGTGTAATATTGTACTTGGACATACCAAATAAATTCGCACTTCCCTCAACGAAAAAAATGAAAAAAATAAAAACTATTCACACCACACAAAGAGAGAGTCTTATCCCGTTTTACTATACAAATGCTATTCAAAGCTACTCCCTCCTTCCATCTATATAGGGCCTAATGCGTTTTTCGAGGCTAACTTTGAACAAATATTAGAGCAATAATATATAACATGCAACTTACACAAAGAATACTGTTAAATTCGTGTCTGAAAGGATCTTTCAATGATATAATTTTCACATTGTGCATGTCATGTACTATTAATCTTGTCAATAGTCAAAGGCGGTCTTAAAAAACGCATTAGGCCCTATATAGATGGAAGGAGGGAGTATGAATCCATGTTATGCCCAATTAAAATTTTCCGCTGGCTGTATAATGCACGTAACCTACTCATACCAACATTTTAGTGCATTACAAATGTTTATACTACCCCTGCAATTTGAACTAAATTTGAATTCGTTTCCCTATTTCAATAAGAATCTACAATCATGACTGTTGCCAACTTCAACCATCATTCATGTATTACATTAACAACACACCACATCATTAGTACAGAGATAGATATGAAATATGTGTACTATATGAACTCGAATTCAATTTTTTGAATACACTTGATGTTGATTCCAAATAATAGTACATTTGATGTACTAACTATACATTCATAATCTAAACCATGTTCCATACGTACACCGTGTTTATCACACAAGGTATAGTGCCCCGCCCCCTACATTATGACAAGTATTTAGCCCTGAGCTGCAAAAGCCACACATTAGCCCAAATTATAATCAATGTACCATATATTATATGTAGTACTAGCAAGATGCCCATGTGTTCCACGGAACATCAACATGATCAAGGGGATGCCTTATTTGCAAATATGGAGAGGGGTGTGGGTATCTTTTTTCAAAATTGCCATAGTTTCCTTCCTATCCGTCAGATATAAATCGGACGGCCTATATTGCAAGATGGCAGGAACACCATCGTCAACAACTCTATTTTTATAAGAGTAGAGATAAAATATATTATATGTAGTATAACATGTTCATAACCACAACATGTGTATCACCATTATATATATTAACGCATGCGTCGGTTTAAAACACTATGATAAATTCTTCAAATATCCGAATTCACTTTTTATGATGAATCATGATCTCTATTTCTCTTTTACACCCACACAATCTTCTTATCTTTGTAGCCAGCGCTAACTTTCTCTAGTGCATGCACGCGCCTGCATCCCTCTCACCCTCCCTCGGCATTCTCTAGCTCCATCGCACAAAAATTGTCTTTTTACTTTAGGTCGTTCACCCATGGTGTGTGTTGGCCCCCCAGCTCCTTCTTTACAGCACACATTAATCGATATGCCTCTCTCGCCAGATGTGCCTACCACAAACACAAGTGTCGGAGTAATGGGCCACGGGTAGCCTAACCCGAGTCCCAGAACCTATAAAGACATCGGGCCGGCTGCGCCCCTCGAAGCGTCAAGATGAAGCGCTGCCTTCTGGTGGCCGCCTGGCTGAACAGTCGACTGCTAGAAGGCGGCCATGCTCAGGAAGGTGGCACCAAGGCAGGCCGAGTCCTGGCGGGCGGCCTCCAGAGAGGCCGGCTCCCAGCAGTCGGCCCACGGTGCCCTCAAAGTTTGCACCCCCATTAAAGAAGACAGGACGGGGAGGGGCAACAATGCAGCCCATCCCCCCCAAATCCAGGGCTGGGTGTGGCCATAGTGCCTCATACCCGCGGAGATCTCCGCCCAGCGCGGCACTGTTGCCACTTTGCCCTTGACGTCACTCCTGACAGGCAAGCCCTACCCCCACGATTGCCTGTCGTTATGGCCCAAGGACGGCGGGCCCTACAGGTCAACGAAAGCCAGGAAGACGGCGAGAGCCACACTAGTCGGACCCGAGGGAGGCCGGCTCCCAGCAGCTGGCCCGATCCTTCCTCTGGGGCCCACGCGCCATTATCTAGATGAGATACGGAGTGGCTACAGTGATCTCCCACCAGGCGGCGGGACTGTAGCCAGGCCTCCCCGACCGAGCACGCGTCATTAGCAGCACGACTACAGTATTCCATAGCCGGCAGGACCCACGAGCGGTGGAGGCGGCCTGTTGGCTCCGTATCAGACCAGCTGGCGGGGCCCACCAGGCGGCGGGCCCCAGCAGTCGGCGGAGAAACCAGCAACCAGAGAGACTAACAGCCGGGCCCTACGCCCGGCTGGATTACCATTGTACCCCTGGGGGGTAGGCCTATATAAACCCCCCCAGGGCACCCATGCAAAGGGTTCCCACCCCGTTAGAATTAGACTCATACATAGAGGAGGGAGAGAGCTAGCCTGGCCTCCTCCCACGTCGATCATACAACTCGAGGAGCAACATTGTACTCACTTGTGCCTTAGTGATCATGCTGAGATCCCGTAGAGCAGGACTAGGGGTCTTATCTCCTAGGAGATCCCCGAACTTGGGTAAAGTTCATCGGCGTGCGTGTCTACGCCTCATCCCGCTTCCAGGCACCGGCGACGTTCTACTCACTCCCACCATGATAAGCCATGCATTGGCATATGTCGCACCCAACCCTCGACATTTGGCGCCCACCGTAGGGCAAGGTGCACCGTCATCCGGAGACCTGTTCTGGACGGGAACCCTTTTCCTCCATGGCGAGCATAGCTAGCCCGGCACGCCAGTCAGAGTCTGTGCCGACGCGCTGCATGGCGCGGAGCCGCCTGCGCGGCGAGCTGCCTCGCCGACCTTGTTGGCGAGGTTCGCCTCTCCGACGAGCCGGTGTCCGATGCGGGCAAAGAAGGCCCCGAGAGCCACCTCGTTAGCCTCCTCGATCAGCTCCACATAGCCAGCGAGCCCGCTGCAGATTTGGAATCTGCTGGCTCCACCGACTCGATGCTTGTCGACTCCGACACTGCGTCGCTTGACGCGTTCTCCACCAATGTGGTAGTCTACGACGCGCCGCCTCCTCGCGAGGAGAGCGGCGAAAGCGCCATCACATAGGTGCTTGTCATCGGCCACAGTGAGCACTCTGGCGGAGATGCTCACGACCCGCTCAACGCGGCACTACAAGACCTGACAGTGCCCATCCCAGAAGACGCTGACGCCGAGATGCTGGAAGCACGCCGCCTCCAGCTTGTCGAGGGCGCCAAGAAGTTGGCTAGCATGAGACACCTGTCGGAAGCCTACCAGCGCGAGAGGGACCGCACTGTGGGCGGCACGCCGACTCCCACTGGTCCCAGCCGCCTTGGCACGGTCCAGCAGCGTGGCGTGGCCATCGCCAACCTGCTCGGGGCAGATCGCCCCGTCTACGCCATGCCCGCGGAGAACATTCGAGCTGCCTAGGCGGCAGCAGAAGAACTAGACAAGTTCAAGGGCGAAGAGCGTCGCCAGATGGCGGAGCGCGTCCAGTGGCTCCTTGATGCGGCTGCTGAGCAGCACGAGGCCGGTTGCCGCACTGAGGCGCCACACCGACAAAACGACGATCCGCCTCCCCGCCTAGACCAAGGCATGACATCTCGGACGCCAACTGGTGACGTCCGCGGGAGAAGAGACAAGGAGCCAGCTGCCAGCCGCAGCCGGACTCACATCACCATTGAGCGCGACCAAGACAGCCGCCCAAGAGGAGTGGAATGACGGGATGACTACCCGCCTCCTCCCCCTCGAAGGGAACGGCGCGTCACCTCGCCGCCTGTTGACCACACGACACTCGGCGACCACCTTGGCTGCCGAGAGGGAGTCAGAGAGAACGATGCCCGCCACCGGTCCCTGGCGCTAGAAGAGGAAGATGAATTAGGCTCGCCCAGTTTCGGCTCCCGCATTCGAGATAAGCCCTCCCCCAAAGGGTTCACGCTCCCAAGAGACACGACCAAATACATCGGCTCCGTGAAGCCGGAGGACTGGCTGGTCGACTACTCCACAGCCGTCAGCATAGCAAACGGCAACAAGCGCGTTGCCGTGAAGTATGTTCCGCTCATGCTCTAGGGCACAGCCCGGGCATGGCTGAACAGTCTGAAGCCCCGCAACATCAACAGCTGGTTCGACTTCTCTGAAGCCTTCATCCGCAACTTCACCAGCACGTATAAGCGGCCACCCAAACCTCGCTAGCTCTCCTTGTGCGTGCAAGGCCCCAACGAGTCGACCCACGACTACCTCACGCGCTAGGCCGAGCTCCGCAACTCTTGCGAAGGCATGCATGAGGTGCGGGCTATCGAGTACTTCACCGCTGGGTATAACGGGCCGGCGACCCTCGATGAGCTGCTGATCATAACAGATAAATATGCCACGGCCGACTCCTCCATGAAGGCAGAAATTCAAGTTGATGCGTTAGGCAAACTAGCCCCTCCAACTCCTCGAACCCCGGCTGGCGACACTAGTCGGCGCCAGCAACCGAGCGACAACAAGCGCAAGGCCATGCAGCCGGCTCCCACATGCCGGCAGGTGGCGACAGTCGAAGACCAGCAGCCGGAGGGGCAGCCTCCGTCCAAGCGCCAGAAGGGCGGTAAGCCCAATTGGCTGCCGGCTTTCTCATATGCATAGACCCTGAACGCACCATGTAAATTCCATACTGGTGCGACGCCGTCCAATCATACCACTCGGAAATGCCACTGGCTCACCAGGATCGCCAAGGGAGACGGCCTTCTGCCTCCTCCGCCTGCTGGGTAGCTGCCCCCTCCCCCTCAGCAGCCGGCCATTCGACCAGACGGAGCCATACAAGATGAATACCCCGAAGAGCATGGAGCTTATGTCGTGTTCACCGGTGTGGCCGACGATAGGCACAACAGACAGCAACGACAACAAGAAGTGAATGCAGTAGCATCAGAAACCCTCGAGTTCATGCATTGGTCCGAGAAGCCCATCAATTGGACTAGAGCCGACCATCCGGAGGTGATGCCCAATCCCGGCTCCTACGCCCTGGTTCTGGATGCCACCTTTGCCACTGATAGGCGAGCTACTCGGTTTTCCCAAGTTCTAATAGATGGCGGCAGCAACATCAACATTTTGTACAAAGATACCATGGAGAAGTTGCGAATCAGTCAGAGGCAGCTTTAGCTCAGTCGGACTGTTTTTCATGGCATAGTTCCTGGCCTTTCCTGCTCACTAATCGGCAAGATCCAGATAAATGTCCTCTTCGGAGACCAGGATCACTTCCGACGAGAGCCAGTCTGGTTCGAGGTGGTGGACCTCGAGAGCCCGTACCATGCACTACTTGGCCGACCTGCACTGGAGAAGTTCATGGCGGTCCCCCATTATGCTTACCTTAAGATGAAAATGCCGAGTTCTAAGGGAATTCTTACCATAGCTGGGGACTACAAGAAGTCATCCGCTTGTGCGGCTGAGAGCAGTCGGATGGCCGAGTCCCTTGTGATCGTGGCCGAGAAGCGACTCCTTGACCGAGTTGTGGCAATGGCAGGCAAGCAGCCGAACATGCCACCCCACCGCAAGGAGTCGGAAGCCGAGGGATCGTTCAAGCCAGCCAAGGAGACAAAGAAGATACCCTTGGACCCGGAGCATCCAGAGAAATACGCTTTTGTAAGTGCAAACCTCGACAGCAAATAGGAAGGCGAGATCGTCGATTTCCTCCGTGAGAATCGGGACATCTTTGCATGGTCACCTAAAGACATGCTGGGTGTTCCGACGGATTTTGCCGAGCACAAGTTACATGTCTGATCTGATGCCAAGCCAGTCAGGCAGCCCTTCAACATATGGTCATGATCAAAATATTGGACAAAACCTCCCAAAACTATTTCTGCCCATTTCAAGGATTTGAAATATTTCTACAGGAAATATTTTCATAAAAATCCAAGAAAAATCCAGCAAGTCACAAATGCATATTGTGACCACCCTACAAAGCCTCATGTCAATCAAGGTCATTTTGGTTCACCAAAATGCCCCAAAACCCTCTCTGACCAGAATCAAATTTGAACAAGTTTGTACTACCAACTTTCTCTACTTGACCCCAACTTTTGTGAGCATGTTCACATGACCAAATGAGGCCACTACACCAAGTAGTGCATCAAGGAGAAGTGTTATGCTCAACTAGATCTACATAAGTCCATTTCTGTTGATTTCTAGGGTTTACAAAAGTTGCATTGGCAACTTTGCCCAAATGAACTCATTCTTGGTGGAACCTCTTATTTTCTCAGGACATTTGACCCTGTCAAGCCTCATGACAAGGGAAGTCCATTTGCTTTCCCAAACCTACATCAAACACCTTCTGGCAGAAACTTAAAATGCATATTTGGGCTTCTTCCACTAATCCAAATTCGTTCTCCTCTTTATCACACCTCCTCCTAACCTCCCTCTACCTGTGGCATTTAGCACAAGTCAATCCTTATTGATCAGGGGGATGGAACCACCAATTTTCTATTCTGGACAACCCCATTTCCACTCTTCTCCTTCCTCTCTCTTCACCCACTGGCCATCCAAAGCATCCAAGGCCAAGATCCCTTCCCTAGCACCCCCAAACACTACTGGACATGCAAGGGCGCGCCCACAAGCATAGAAAATGGCCAGGACAGCCATATGGACGCTCTAGAGCGCGCTACAGTGCGCTCCCGCACTGTAGCCGCCCCCTTCCAAGCACCTCCGGCCACCTCGGGCCTCCCTAGCGTGCCCGACGAGACGCCTCGGCGTCCAGGACAAGGCAGCTGGTCGGCCCCCTCCTCCCTCTCTCTCTCCTGCCCCTGCTCGCACGCGCACCGGCCGCCCGAGAGCTCAAGTGAGCGAGCTCACACACGCAATGTCTCTGACCCCTCCCCGCTCCCCCTCTTCCTTCCCCTAGCACTGGACCAGCCTCACAAGCACCGCAGACACGGCGCCAGCTCCTCCCGAGCCCTGTGGCGACGCGCAGAAGCCCGCCGGCGCACGGGTCCACGGCACCTCGCCGTTTGCCTATTTAAGGGCCTCCCCGAGCCTCTCCCTCACCACCACTCGCTCCTAAACCCTCCAAACCAGCCCCCTGTGCCCTCCACTCTCCTCCAGGAGCACCCGAGCTCGAGATCAAGCTCGAGCTCCGCCGCTTCGGCTCGCCGGAGTTCGCGAGGTATTGGCCTCCCCCGTTCCTCCTCTGCCTCGATCTGGAACCCCTCTAGCCCTCTAATCCTTTCCCCTTGTTTCCCCTCTCTGTAGCTGCCGGAAACGGCCAAGTCACCGCCTCCCTGAAGCTCCTCCGCCGCAGCTCCTCATCGCCGGCGAACCAGGCACCCCCACCGACCAAGTCCACCACCCACCGACGTGCGGCAGTCTCCTGAAGCCATCCCCGCACTCGCCGGAGCTCGTCGTGGCCTGCATCGTCGCCGGTGAGCACTGCGACCCCCTGTCCACGGGTTAGTGATGGTAGGTGGGCCCCGCCTGTCATCCTCTCCCTCATTCCCGCGCCCCTCTCTCTCTCTGTGTCCTACGGGCCCCGGCCGTCAGGTTTGAAATGGGCGGGCGCGCCCTGTGCGCTGGCTCGGCTGGGCCGGCCCGCTGGCTGGGCCTGCTGCCCCGCAGCTGTTCTGGCCCGGCAGGCAAAGTGCCCTTTTTCTTTTTCTTTTTCTATGGATTTTCCAAAAATTCCACAGAATTACTTATTTATCCAAATGCAATAATTCCAACTCCTAAATTCTTGTAATAATCCCACCTATTTATGGTGTAACTTTCATTCAAATCCAACAACCTTTTCTTCACTATAAATATTTAAATGTGATTTTTAGCATTTAAATAAACCTTTGAAAACCCATTTCTCCTATTATGCTACTCCAAATCCAAAACAAGGAATTTTCCCCTTCTTAGTTTTCACCCTAGTATTTAACAAAAATGAGTTGACATTTTTCTGAGCACTTTGGTTTTTCTGTTTTATTATTGCCTTATTTTTCTCATTATTATTTTGCGACGATAGATTGCGTTGCTGACGAAGGAGTTGGACCAGAAGACTTTGAAGACCCAGAAGACTTTGTTGAGCCAGGCAAGCAGCCCTTTGACCATGTCTAAGAAACCCCTTTTATGCATGTCATATGGCACTTTTATTGCTTGCATCGAGTCATGATAAAATGGTGACCACTTGGGGTGGTTTGCCTCCGTTGCTTTTCTCGTTGACACTTACATGATGTATGACCCTACCTTTCTATGAGGGTTATGCCGGAGGGAGTTGATAGGATGCTAAAGTAGTGCTACACAAAAAGGGACGGGAATATGCATAGTGATGGAGACAAAGTATTTTCAAAGGACTTTTCGAAAACCCCGTCGGGTGCCACTTATGCCCGAGGGAGATGATGAGTTGGGTAGCCACTTGATGACGAAGTGGTGTAGCAAGGAAAGTGTGTGTGTTGTTTTCAAAAATGGATTGGTTTACGTTGCGACCGTTATTCCAACCTTACATGCGCAACCACTCTACCCTTATATGGGAAAGGGCATTATTGATTACCTAGGTCGATACTAGCTTGGAGCCTGCATTACTAGTGACGGCAGAGTTGTTGGTGCACTCTCTCGGGACGGGGTCGTGCCAGGTAGGGCAGTCATGACTGTTTTCGCAGGGCACCGGATACACCGTTGTGTCCCCTCTCGGATGTTACGATCTCGAGTGAGTCTCATATGATGTACATCGTGAGGATACGGAACAACGAGTGGACTCCTTGTTAGTGTCATCTAGGGAAAGATAGTGATAGGGTGCTTACCCCGGGTACTTGAGGTACCGCGAGTCGTGGATGACACAGAAGTTCCCCAGATCTAGTGGGTAAAGTGTGCAACCTCTGTAGAGTGTAAAACTATTCGAATAGCCATGTCCACGGTCAAGGACGGTTGGGTAACCGCTCTTGGGCTACGTCCACATGTTTACAAACCAGTGTGTGTGTTTGGATAAGTGGGAAGAACTACTTGGGTCAAGTCAAAGGACTTGACATGATTGAGTTGGGTTGATGCCCACTCTATTTATGTTGATATCTGTAACCTATCCTCATGGTTAATTGAATTCTCCTGATGCATGTCTTACAAGTTGTTGAACATTTCATTGCACTCAAAACTAGCTTTCCGCAAAAATTTACCTATATCATGCATTTTTGTACCTTGAACCAAAACATGGGTTGCTTGCGAGTACATTCAAAGTACTCATTGGCTTGCCTCTGCTTATTTAATTGGCCAGGCATGGAAGAACAGGAGTTCGAAGAAGAGTTCTTTGGAGACGAACATGCGAACTAGGACGTTACCCAGTCAGAATGCCTGTAGGGTTAAGGCAGATGGCATGGGTTCTACTTATTGACGAAGATTTCCGCTGCTTGTGTTTCATTTGATGTTCAGCCCTTAAGGCTTTATCAATGTAAGACTTGACCATAATGGTCATAATTTGTGTAAGATGGTATGTATGGATGTAAGACTCTTGTTATTCACCTTCTGTGTGTTCAGTGAGCATTTATCTCTGGGATCACTGTACACGTGCATTCGGTGATCTCGACTTATGAGTCGGGGTCCCCACATCCATCAAGGAGAATGTGGCCACCATGCGGCTTCAAGAGCACTTGTCGCCAAGGCTTTCCGCCATGGTTATTTCTGGCCAACTGCCCTGGAAGACGCCAAGAGCTTGGTCCAGAAATGTAAAGGGTGCCAGAAGTTTAGTACAAAGCCTCATCAGCCGGCTTCTGCACTCAAGACTATTCCCATAGCCCGGCCCTTTGCCGTCTGGGGCGTGGATATGGTGGGACCATTCAAGACAACAAGAGGTGGCTTGACTCATCTGCTTGTCGAAGTGGACAAGTTCACCAAGTGGATAGAAGCAAAGCCAATCAAAAAGTTGAATGGTCTAACTTCCATGACTTTCATCTCCGACATCACAGTCCGGTACGGCATACCGCACAACATCATCACTGACAACGGCACGAACTTCGCCAAAGGTGCCTTGGCCCGTTTCTGCGCGACACAGGGCATCCGACTGGACCTAGCGTCTGTTGCTCATCCGCAGTCAAACGGCCAGGTGGAGCGAGCAAACGGCCTTATTTTGTCTGGCATCAAGCCCCGACTGGTCGAGCCTTTGGAACAGTCGGCCGGCTGCTGGCTCGATGAACTATTGGCCGTCCTTTGGAGTCTGCGCACAACTCCAAACAAGTCAACCGGCTTCCCGCCCTTCTTCCTCGTCTACGGTGCCGAAGCCGTCATCCCAACGAACATAGAATTTGACTCCGCTTGAGTCAGCATGTACACTAAGGAGGAGGCGGAAGAAGCTTGTCAAGACGGCGTCGATCTGCTGGAAGAGGGCCGGCTGCTAGCACTCAGCCGGTCCAACATCTACCAGCAGAGCATGCGCTGGTACTACAACCGGAAGGTCAAGCCAAGATCTTTCCAAGAAGGAGACCTTGTGCTCCGGCTGATCCAGCGAACAGCCAGCCAGCACAAGCTCTCAGCGCCTTGGGAAGGCCCCTTCATCATCAACAAAGTGTTGGGCAATGACTCCTACTACCTGATCGGTGCCCAAAAGCCTCGAGCACGCAAGAGGGACGACTCCGGCAAGGAGACAGAGCGATCATTGAATGCAAATCTCCTTCGAAGATTTAATAGTTGATGCAGTATGTACCATGCTACCATTTGTATTAATGTACGAAGACTCCGGGTCCCCCGAGAAGAGCTCGGGGACTGACCTCTTTCATCTATATGATAAGATTTATGCCTATGAGTATGTAATTTTCTTCTTGTCGCTCGGCACCGGGTCCGACTAGTCGGCCCGGGGACTTGCCGCCTTGTACTATGAAGTGCTTCCTGCAGCCGGACAAGTAATGCGTGGCACCTAAGCCGTCTCCTACCAGAAGCCTGATGTCTACTACACAACCTTCTTCTTGTAGACATTGTTCAGCCTCCAAGTGCAGAGGTTTGTAGGACAGTAGCAAATTTCCCTCAAGTGGATGACCTAAGGTTTATCAATCCGTAGGAGGCGTAGGATGAAGATGGTCTCTCTCAAGCAACCCTGTAATCAAATAACAAAGAGTCTCTTGTGTCCCCAACACACCCAATACAATGGTAAATTGTATAGGTGCACTAGTTCGGCGAAGAGATGGTGATACAAGTGCAATATGGATGGTAGATAAAGGAATTTGTAATCTGAGAATATAAAAACAGCAAGGTAACGAATGATAAAAGTGAGCATAAACGGTATTGCAATGTGTTGAAACAAGGCCTAGGGTTCATACTTTCACTAGTGCAAGTTCTCTCAACAATAATAACATAATTGGATCACATAACTTTCTCTCAACATGCAACAAAGAGTCACTCCAAAGTCACTAATAGCAGAGAACGAACGAAGAGATTATGGTAGGGTACGAAACCACCTCAAAATTATTCTTTCCAATCAATCCGTTGGGCTATTCCTATAAGTGTCACAAACAACCCTAGAGTTCGTACTAGAATAACACCTTAAGACACAAATCAACCAAAACCCTAATGTCACCTAGATACTCCAATGTCACCTCAAGTATCCGTGGGTATGATTATACGATATGCATCACACAATCTTAGATTCATCTATTCAACCAACACATAGAACCTCAAAGATTGCCCCAAAGTTTCTACCGGAGAATCACGACAAAAACATGTGCCAACCCCTATGCATAGGTTCATGGGCGGAACTCGCAAGTTGATCACCAAAACATACATCAAGTGAATCACGTGATATCCCATTGTCACCACAGATACGCACGGCAAGACATACATCAAGTGTTCTCAAATTTTTAAAGACTGAATCCGAGAAGGTAACTTCATAGGGAAAACACAATCCGTTAATAGAGAGTAGATGGGGGAGAAAACATCATAAGATCCAACTATAATAGCAAATCTCGCTATACATCAAGATCGTATCACCTCAAGAACACGAGAGAGAGAGAGAGAGAGATCAAACACATAGCTACTGGTACATACCCTCAGCCCCAAGGGAGAACTACTCCCTCCTCGTCATGGAGAGCACCGGGATGATGAAGATGGCCACCGGAGAGGGATTGCCCCCTCCGGCAGGGTGCCGGAACGGGTCTAGATTGGCTTTCTATGGCTACGGAGGCTTCTGGCGGCGGAACTCCCAATCTATTGTGCTCCTCGATCGTTTTAGGGTAAATGGAGATATACAGGAGGAAGAAGTATGTCAGGGGAGCCATGAGGGGCCCACGAGGGTGGAGGGCGCGCCCAGTGGGGGTGGGCACGCCCCCTGCCTCGTTGCTTCCCTTACGTGGACTCCAAGTCTCCCGGGTTGCTTTCCTTCCAAAAATAAGTTCCGTGATGTTTCAGGTCAATTGGACTCCGTTTGATTTTCCTTTTCTGCGATACTCTAAAACAAGGAAAAAACAAAAATTGTCACTAGGCTCTAGGTTAATAGGTTAGTCCCAAAAATCATATAAAATAGCATATAAATGCATATAAAAGATCCAAGGTTGATAATATAATAGCATGGAACAATAAAAAAATATAGATACGTTGGAGACGTATCAGCATCCCCAAGCTTAATTCCCGCTCGTCCTCCAGTAGGTAAATGATAAAAACAAAATTTTTGGTGTGGAATGCTACCTAACATATTTCTCTAAGTAATTCTTCTTTATTTTGGCATAAATGTTCAGATCCATGAGATTCAAGACAAAAGTTTAATATTGACATAGAAACAATAATACTTCAAGCATACTAACTAAGCAATCATGTCTCCTCAAAATAACATGGCCAAAGAAAGTTCATCCCTACAAAATCATATAGTTTAGTCATGCTCCATTTTCGTCACACAAGAATGCTCTCATCATGCACAACCCCGATGACAAGCCAAGCAATTGTATCATACTTTAGTAATCTCAAACTTTATAAACCTTCACGCAATACATGAGCGCGAGCCATGGATATAGCACTATGGGTGGAATAGAATATAATGAGGGGGTTATGTGGAGAAGACAAAAAGGAGAAAGTCTCAAATCGACGCGGCTAATCAACGGGCTAGGGCGATGCCCATCAATTGATGTCAATGCAAGGAGTAGGGATTGCCATGCAACGGATGCACTAGAGCTATAAATGTATGAAAGCTCAACAAAAGAAACTAAGAGGGTGTGCATCCAACTTGCTTGCTCACGAAGACCTAGGGCACTTGGGGAGGCCCATTGTTGGAATATACAAGCCAAGTTCTATAATGAAAATTTCCCACTAGTATATGAAACTGACAAAACAAAAGACTCTCTATCATGAAGGTTATGGTGCTACTTTGAAGCACGAGGGTGGCAAAGGATAGTAACATTGTCTCTTCTCTCTTTTTCTCTCATTTTTTATTTGGTCTTTTCTCTTTTTTGATATGGCATTTCTCTCTTTTTTTTATAATTCCTCACTTGGGACAATGTTCTAGAAAATGATGATCATCACACTTCTATTTATTTTACAACTCAATGATTACAACTCGATACTAGAACAAAAGATGACTCTATATGAATGCCTCCGGCGGTGTACCGGGATATGCAATGGACCAAGAGTGACATGTATGAAAGAATTATGAACGGTGGCTTTGCCACAAATACTATGTCAACTACATGATCATGCGAAGCAATATGACAATAATGAATGTGTCATGATAAACGGAATGGTGGAAAGTTGCATGGCAATATATCTCGGAATGGCTATGGAAAAGCCATTATAGGTAGGTATGGTGGCTGTTTTGAGGAAGATATAAGGAGGTTTATGTGTGAAAGAGCGTATCATATCACGGGGTTTGGATGCACCGGCGAAGTTTGGCGCCAAGTATCAATGTGATGAAGGGCAATGCACGGTACTGAAGAGGCAAGCAAGAATGGAAGGGTGAGAGTGCGTATAATCCATGGACTCAACATTAGTCATAAAGAACTCACATAATTATTGCAAAAATCTACATGTCATCAAAAACCTCGGCACTACGTGCATGCTCCTAGGGGATAGATTGTTAGGAAAAGACCATCGCTCGTCCCCGACCGCCACTCATAAGGAAGACAATCAAATAACACCTCATGTTTCAAATTGGTTACACAATGTGTACCATACGTGCATGCTACGGGGCTTGCAAACTTCAACACAAGTATTCCTCAAATTCACAACTACTCAACTAGCACGATTTTGATATTATTACCTCCATATCTCAAAACAATCATCAAGTATCAAACTTCTCTTAGTATTCAATGCACTCTATATGAAAGTTTTTATTGTATCCCTCTTGGATGCCCATCATATTAGGACTGAATTCATAACCAAAGCAAACTACCATGCTCTTCTAAAAGACTCTCAAAATAATATAAGTGAAGCATGGGAGTTCGTCTATTTCTACAAAATAAAACCACCACCGTGCTCTAAAAAGATATAAGTGAAGCACTAGAGCAAATGACAAAGTACTCCGAAAGATATAAATGAAGATCAATGAGTAGTCGAACAATTATGCAACTATGTGAAGACTCTCTAACATTTAATAATTTCAGATCTTGGTATTTTATTCAAACAGCAAGCAAAACTAAATAAAATAAAATGACACTCCAAGCAAAACACATATCATGTGGTAAATAAAAATATAGCTCCAAGTAAAGTTACCGATGAACGAAGACGAAAGAGGGGATGCCTTCCGGGGCATCCCCAATCTTAGGCTCTTGGTTGTCCTTGATTATTACCTTGGGGTGCCTTGGGCATCCCCATGCTTAGGCTCTTTCCACTCCTTATTCCATAGTCCATCGAATCTTTACCCAAAACTTGAAAACTTCACAACCAAAACTTAACAGAAAACTCGTAAGCTCCATTAGCGAAAGAAAACAAAACACCACTTCAAGGTACTCTAATGAACTCATTCTTTATTTATATTGGTGTTAAACCTACTGTATTCCAACTTCTCTATGGTTTATAAGCTCTTTTACTAGCCATAGATTCATCAAAATAAGTAAACAACACAATGAAAACAGAATCTGTCAAAAACAGAACAGTCTGTAGTAATCTGTAACTAATGCAAACTTCTGGAACCCCGAAAATTCTAAAATAAATTGCTGGATGTCGGTGTAAAAACTGGCGGATCTCGGGTAGGGGGTCCCGAACTGTGCGTCTAAGGCGGATGGTAACAGGAGGCAGGGGACACGATGTTTACCCAGGTTCGGGCCCTCTTGATGGAGGTAAAACCCTACATCCTGCTTGATTGTTCTTGATGATATGAGTATTACAAGAGTTGATCTACCACGAGATCAGAAAGGCTAAACCCTAGAAGCTAGCCTATAGTATGATTGTTGTTGGTCCTACGGACTAAATCCTCCGGTTTATATAGACACTGGAGGGGGCTAGGGTTACACAGAGTCGGTTACAAGGAAGGAGATCTACATATCCGTATTGCCAAGCTTGCCTTCCACGCCAAGGAGAGTCCCATCTGGATACGAGACGAAGTCTTCAATCTTGTATCTTCATAGTCGAACGGTCCGGCCAAAGGATATAGTCCTGCTGTCCGGATACCCCCTAGTCCAGGACTCCCTCAGTAGCCCCTGAACCAGGCTTCAATGACGATGAGTCCGGCGCACAGATTGTCTTCGGCATTGCAAGGCGGGTTCCTCCTCCGAATACTTCATAGAAGATTTTGAACACGAGGATCGTGTCCGGCTCTACAAAACAAGTTCCACATACCACGTAGAGAGAATAATATTTCCACAAATCTAATCTGCTGACGTACCCCGTAGTGTGACATCACGCCACACCCAGGTCTTTATTCAAATCATTTTTCATAACCAATCTCAGCGTGTTTCGCGAGGCAGTTTCCTTGGCACGTCTTGGCGAAGCAGAGATCGTGTCCCCTTATTATGGGGTTCCCATCAATATGGACGTGGGTAACCCAACCGCGCCATCAATTACGGCGCTTGGGGGATAAGCGAGTTTTACTAGGCTGGCGGGGGCGCATAGTTTCGTCCGCCCTTATAAAGGGATAAGGTTTCACCTTTTTCTACCCACGCCTTCATCCTCCTTGCTCATCCATTCTCGCGCACTCGAGCTCCAGCACCCAAGTCCACATCCTTCTCCTCAACTCTCTCCAAACATGTCCGGAGCGGGAGGCAAGTGGATGGTCTCCTCCATCATGGAGGGACACATCAAAAAACTATGTGGGGCTAGATACTTAGCTGCGGATATCGCGCACTGTCTGCCAGCCGCGGGGCAGATCGTCCCTAACCTGGAACCTTACGAAAGGGTGGTTTTCCTCCCCCACTTCGTCCGCGGACTGGGGTTTCCCCTCCATCCATTCGTTCGCGGCCTTATGTTCTATTATGGGCTGGACTTTCATGATCTGGCCCTGAATTTCATCCTCAACATCTCGACGTTCATCGTCGTGTGCGAGGCTTTCCTCCGTATCCGGCCCCACTTCGTCCTGTGGCTGAAGACCTTCAATATCAAGCCGAAGGTAGTAGGCGGCCAACAAGCGGAATGCGGCGGAGCCATGGTGGGAAAAATGCCCAACGTTACATGGCGCGAGGGCTCCTTCATGGAGAACATAAAGGGGTGGCAATCGGGGTGGTTCTACATCACCGAGCCGTGCAACACCAACTGGGTGGCGGCCCCCGAGTTTTGATCCGGAATCCCCATGCAGCTCACTTCCTGGAAGGAGAAGGGCCTGTCCTGGGGCTCATCGGTGGAGCTGGACGGACTCCAGAAGTGTATCCGGAACATGATAAGCAAGGAATTTAAGCATGTCAACATAGTCCAGGTCATGCTCTTCCGCCGGATCCTCCTGTGTCAACAACGGGCTTTCAACTTATGGGAGTTCGACCTGGCCCAGCACCAGACTCTACGTGAGCTCTTCGACACGACGCATAAGGACGTTTGGAAGGTGCTGTTCAAGGGCACCATGGTCCCCCCTTCTCTTACCGAGGACCGCGGGCTAAGCGCGAAGCGCCCTGCGAATCCGGTAAGTTCTGTACATCTGGTAGGGTATTTATTTCCCATAGCTTAACCATATGCGGGGTCTGAGCTCCCATGCCTTTGACAGGACTGGGTGGAGACATCGGAGCAGATTAACTATCTGGCCCCTCTGCCTGAAGACCCTGCAGACGCTCTCCTGACGGAGATGCGGACTCCGACTCCTTATGAGGTATCGGAGAAGACCAAGAAGCAGGCCACGGGAACCCGAAAGAGTTCCCGGCGCCTGGTGGTATCGGACACATCATCCGATAACTCCCAGACACACTCCTCCCGTGAAAACGAGGAGGAGGAAGATCAAGATTCTCCCCCTCCAGCCGGGGGAGACAAGAAAAGGAAGGCCGCCCCAACTGGGGAGGCCGAAGGGTCCATGAAGGAAAGGACTCTCCTTTCGGACTGTTCCACCACCACCGCCGACGGCGAAGACGAGTGGCTACTCAGGGCCAAGCCCCTGGTGAAGTCGTAAGTATTTGGATACCAGAGTAACTCATAGCATACTTTTGTTGCACTGCTTCGCCTAATGTCGAATATGATTATGCAGTCCGCCCCGAGCCCGTATCGACGTATCCTCGTCGGATGTTTCCTTGGACTTGTCGGATATGAATAGTGATACACTTCCAACCGCCTCCTCTCCTTGCCATACGGACAATGTCGAGGTATTGTCTCAAGGGGCACCGAGCCGGGGGGAGATAGTCCCGGAGGCGCCTCAAGGCGACCTTCCGGACTCCAGGCGCAAAGGGAGCAAGACTCCCAAGGGCTCCAAGTTTGGTCCTCAGCCGAACACCGCGCCGGAACCTCCAGTGTTTCCGGACTTCGGCAGGCGGCCCCCTTCCAAGAGGGGCAAGCCGCCCGTGCCGGTGACCTCTGTCCATCCAGA
Organism: Triticum aestivum; assembly: GCF_018294505.1. Taxonomy (NCBI): domain Eukaryota; kingdom Viridiplantae; phylum Streptophyta; class Magnoliopsida; order Poales; family Poaceae; genus Triticum; species Triticum aestivum. The sequence continues at coordinate 169,344,044 of NC_057794.1, read as the reverse complement.
GGCACCAGACAACCTGCTGGGAGCGCTTCGCGGCGCTTCCATCGACGAAGAGCACCGCACTATTATGAGTGTGGTGATCAAGAAGGTTCAGTCCGCCAAGAGCGGACTGACTGAAGCCTGTGCTAGCCTTCTAACAGGCTTTGAGGTAAGTATTTACATTATAGGAAAATATTACCGCATAGACAGTAGCCCCTGATGCTCTGTTTGGTGTTCACAAAGAAAAGCTGAATAGAGGATCAAATAATATCTGCATGAGTCTAATATAGGTATGTTTGTATGTGTATGCAGGCTTCGCTGCTGACCTCTGTCGCACTGACTGCGGAGGTCGCCGCACTGAAAAAGAACCTCGAGCGGTCCGAGAAAGAGCTCGGTCTTGCCAAGAGGCAGATCGAGGAGAACAAAGGTAAGTAATGCATTGTCTATATATATATATATATAAAGATGCGGTTGCAAAATGATAGGATCATCATGGATGAGCCAGGGGCCACGACCGAAGTGGCGACCCAGAAGCAAGTGCTATCGGAGGCCGAAAACAAAGCGGCCAAGGAGCGCACCGAGCGGGAAAAACAAGAGGCACGGGTAGGCGAGGTGCAGGAAGAGCTCCTGGCTCTCGTGAAGAAACACAAGGCTTTGAAGCTTGACTCGAAGACGCGAGAGTCCAAGCTTGCCGCGGCCCTCGAGAGCACAAAGCATGCCAAGGATGAAGCCCAAAAGGACCTCCAGGAAATTGAGGCGATGAAGAAGATAGCGGCGGGTAAGGCATTCAATATGCAAAGCAAGCATGTGAAAGTAAATTACTTGTTACTTACCTGAGTCCGGAGCTCTCCAGGAGCATTCGCAGATTTGCCCCGCAGCGTGTCAGATGCCGCGAAGTATTACCAGGCCAAGGAGGGAAGCTCGACGGAGAAGTTGTTCTGGTCTTAGTATACTTGGACCAAACACCTGATGCCTGTGAGCGACCAGCTGAAGCAATTGGTCAAGCTACACAAGGCGCCTTAACAGGCCATGAGGGGCCTTATAGTCCGGTTGTGGCATGGCGACTCCCTTAACAACAACTACTTCAGCCTGGTGATGCGGCTTGTGGATGCCTGCCCATGCCTGGAAGTTATAAAGCGGTCCGTCTGCATCGAAGGTGCATACCGGTCTTTTGCCCGTGCGAAGGTGCACTGCGCCAAGATGGACGCTGAGAAGCTGGTGAAGGAGGGGCCACTGCAGGGCAAGGAGCATCGCCACCCCGAAATGTATTATGAGGGTGTCCTGAAGGGTGCCCGTCTTGTGGCAGAAGAGTGTGCGAAGGATGTAATTTTTGAATGAACTTGCTCATGTGATCCTGTATTATGGAAACTTGTTCATATGCGCTATGCAATGCTTGTTTGAATTTAAAATATTACCTTTTGTGCGGCTGTTTATTAAATCTGAGAGATGGCCAGTCGGCGGCTTCTGCCCCCATGCCACGAGTGCTAGGGTGTTCGGGATAAATCTGAGCACTCTTTTTCCCATTGTTGGGTCCTTCGAGGGAAGTGCTTAGCACAACGAACAAGGCAAGCAGACTATAATGCTTTATCACTCTCACATAGGCATAGAAGTCTACAATTTTAAATTTTGGCGAAGCCCCTAGTATTCGGAAGGCCGAATTCAGCGCGCTATACACGCCTTAAGCCGGACAAAGCCGACTCCTCGCTCTAAGCGGCATAAGTCTTTAGGCACTCGAGACCTCTCGAACAACGACCAGCTCTCGCCTTATCATGATAGTCAGTTTTAGTTTTCTCTACTGAGGTGCTTTCCCAGATGAACCGGGGCACAATTGCAGTAGTTCTCCCAGTGCTACCTTAGCCGATATAGTGAAACGTAAGGTACCAAAACATGGGAGCCGGGCAAACCCAACTATTGACCCAAGACATGATTCAGAGCTGATTCATATAATGCTATAAGTTCGGGGTGTCGCACTGTCGAAAGTGTTCGGACTTCTCACGCCATATTATGGGGTACGCTTAAGGCCCTGGCGTATTGGCCGTACTAGAGTGTACGGGTGCTGAATGTCATGAATGAACATATATATAAAAAAGAATAGAGAATGTGGTAATAGTCTAGTGCTATGCATTGTTTATTCAAAAAGGTGCGTCGAAGCAGAATGATACAAGTAGTGCGATAAGCAAAAAGTAGGACTATTTGACATGTCCCCTCCAAGGCAAGCTGAGGAATGGTATTTAAAGCAAGTATTTCACTCGTTATCAGAGACCACCTGGGAGTTCCATGGTGCGACGTAGCTTTCTGCCTCCTTGGTTGTTGTATCGTGTGTCCGGCGATCGTACCACCAGACGGGGTTTCTGGAGAGTAAAGCCCTGAAAGAGAGAAAAGAATAACAAAGCGGGAAGCCCCTAGTGTGGTTGTGCCGCGTATTGGGGCGTGCCGTACTCGTGCCCCGACACCTATGCCCATGGTATTTTTAATGCGTAATTATATACGCGTGGCATGGATTTCGCCATTTGGCTGTGACTGGGGTGGGGGCCGCATTTTTATGCGAGCTCAGAACGTGCCAGTCGGTCTAGTTGCAGATTACTCCGGGCGCTCTTGACGGTGTCCGGGTGTTTAATCACCGAACTGGTGGATTGCCTGAAAAGGCTGCTTTGTGCTTCTGCTGCGAGGGCCGCAGTGTGCTCCTCCGTGCGGAGAGAGAACTCTGTGTTTCCATTGACTGTGATGACCCCCCGAGGTCCTGGCATCTTGAGCTTGAGGTAAGGATAATGTGGTACCGCATTGAATCTCGCAAATGCGGTTCGCCCGAGCATTGCATGATAGCCACTACAGAACAGGACTATATCGAAGATTAACTCCTCGATTTGGAAGTTATACGGGTATCCGAAGACCACTTCCAGTGTGACTGAGCCTGTGCAATGGGCCTCTACACCTGGTATGACGCCTTTGAAGGTCGTTTTTGTGGGTTTGATCCATGAGGGGTCTATACCCATTTTGTGCATTGTGTCCTGATAAAGCAGGTTCAGGCTGCTGCCGCCGTCCATAAGGACTCGAGTGAGGTGAAATCCATCGATGATTGGGTCTAGGACCAGTGCGGCGAATCCGCCATGATGGATACTAGTGGGATGGTCCCTTCGATCGAAGGTGATCGGACAGGAGGACCATGGGTTGAACTTTGGGGCGACTGGCTCCAACGCGTATACGTCCTTTAACGCACGCCTCCGCTCCCTCTTGGAGATGTGGGTTGCATATATCGTGTTCACCATCCCCACTTGTGGGCGAAACCTCTTTCGTCCTCCGGTGTTCGGAGACCAGGGCTCCTCCTCGTCGTCGCTATGTGACCCCTTATTTTTGTTTTCGGCATTTAACTTGCCGACCTGCTTGAACACCCAACATTCCCTGTTGGTGTGGTTGGCTAGCTTGTCGGGGGTGCCGTGTATTTGACACGAGCGATTGAGTATACGGTCCAAAATGGACGGCCCAGGGTGCTTCTTTTGAATGGCTTTTTCCGCTGACCCGGTTTAGAGCCTCTGAATCCGGCATTGAATGTCGTATCCTCGGTATTGTCGATGTTGATGCGGCGCTTGTGTTTGTTGCGACATGACCTGCCATTGCCATCCTTGGTATCCGAAGTACCATGGTTCTTTGATATATTATTGCTGTGAGCCAGCCAACTGTCCTCTCCCACGCAAAAGCGGGAAATGAGTGTCGTGAGGGCTGCCATAGATTTTGGCTTTTCCTGGCCAAGGTGCTGGGCGAGCCACTCGTCGCGGATGTTGTGCTTAAAAGATGCTAGGGCCTTTGCATCCGGACAGTCGACGATTTGATTTTTCTTTGTCAGGAACCGTGTCCAGAATTGCCTGGCCGATTCTCTGGCTGCTGAATTATGTGGCTCAAGTCATCGGCATCTGGTGGTCGCACATATGTGCCTTGGAAGTTGTCGAGGAATGCGGCTTCCAGATCTTCCCAACAGCCAATGGATTCTGCTGGCAGGCTATTGAGCCAAGGCCGAGCTGGTCCTTTGAGCTTGAGTGGGAGGTATTTGATGGTGTGTAGATCGTCACTACGGGCCATGTGGATGTGCAGGAGGAAGTCCTCGATCCATACCGCAGGATCTGTTGTGCCGTCGTATGATTCGACATTTATGGGTTTGAAACCCTCTGGGATTTGGTGATCCATTACTTCGTCTGTGAATCATAGGGGGTGTGCGGCGCCTCTCTACTGGGCTATGTCGCGACGCAGCTCAAATGAGTCTTGTCCGCTGTGTTCGGCCCGGCCAGATTTACTTTTACTATATCCGACGTGATGGTTATCATCTCGCAAAGTGGCACGCTCTCGTGATCCGTAGATCAATCTTGTGTGTTTTGCTTTGTCCTCCAATACGTCTCGCAGGTCTAGCGTGTTTCCCCGTGCCTTGACATTTTTATTTGAGTGGCGTCAGGGTGCGGGCTGAGCTTTTGGCTGAAATGCCTCTCTGTCGCGGCCACGAGGTGGCCGATCAGCCGCGTCATACGCGGGAGATGTAGGTTTTAATGCTTCCTCCTCCAGTCGGGGTAGCAACCTGCACTTTGGGTAACTCTTGGAGGGGCGTTCGAGTTCATATTCCTCGGCCGCAAGGACTTCAGTCCATCTGTCAGCTAGCAAATCCTGATCAGCTTGAAGCTGCTGTTGCTTTTTCTTAATGCTATTTGCCATGGCTATAAGCCAGTGCTTGAAGCACTCTTGCTCGACAAGATCCTCAGGCACGACAAATTCGTCATCGTCGAGGCTTGCCTCGTCTTTGGAGGGAGGCATGTAATTATCAGCCTCCGCCTCTCCATCTGTCGCTCTCTCGGGAGGGCTGGCTTCTCCATCCTCCTGCTCTAAATCTTGCTGGAGGGGATTGTTGTCATCTTCGGCACTGTCCGGAGTGCTATTATCTCCTGTGCCGGTATCACCGCTTTTGCTATGGCGAGACTTAGATCGGCACCACTGACGTCGGCACTTGGGTTGCTTCTTCGAGGGGTCATCCTCCGTTGTCCCGTCGCCATTGCCTTCTGTGGATGTGTCCACCATGTATATATCATATGATGAGGTGGTTGTCCAGTGCCCTGTGGGCAGTGATTCCTGTTCGTCTCCCGCATCGTCGTCCATACCGTCGATGTCTTCGGAGTCGAAGTCGAGCGTGTCAGTCAAATCATCGACAGTGGCTACTAAGTGGGTGGTGGGTGGGCGGCGAATTTCTTCGTCATCCGCATCCCAATCCTATCGGACATAGTTTGGACAGGACTCTCCTGACAAGGAGAGAGACCTTAATGAGTTCAGTATGTCGCTGAACGGCGAGTGCTGAAAGATATCCGTGGAGGTGAACTGCATGATCGGCGCCCAGTCGGATTCGATAGGCACGGGCGCAGGCGGTTCGGAGTCCGTGGCCGGGGAAGAATCCGACAGTTTGGCGTCACGGCTCCCGTTAAGGGTAAGGTCGAAGCAGTGGCTGAGAATACGGCCTCCGTGGCGGGGTCTATCCACTCGTCCATGGATGGCGCAATTGGCTCCGAATTAAGGGTCGGAGCAGTTACCGGTGCGGTCTCCTGAACACTGTCCGATGGTAGAGCTAAATCTTGCTCATCGTGACTGTGCGACGCACTCGGCAGGGGCTCGAATCCGTCGAAGATCAAGTCTCCATGGATGTCGGCCGTGTAGTTTAAGCTTCCAAACCTGACCTGGTGGCCAGGGGCATAACTCTCAATTTGCTCTGGATGGCCAAGCGAGTTTGCCCGCAGTGCGAAGCCACCGAATACAAAGATCTGTCCGGGGAGAAAATTCTCACCCTGGACTACATCGCTATCGATGATCGAAGGATCCATCAAGCCTAACGGTGACGACCCAGAGGAACTCTCAATGAAAGCACCTATGTCGGTGTCAAAACCGGTGGATCTCGGGTAGGGGGTCCCGAACTGTGCATCTAAGGAGGATGGTAACATGAGGCAGGGGACACGATGTTTACCCAGGTTCAGGCCCTCTTGATGGAGGTAAAACCCTACGTCCTGCTTGATTGTTCTTGATGATATGATCATTACAAGAGTTGATCTACCACGAGATTAGAGAGGCTAAACCCTAGAAGCTAGATTATAGTATGATTGTTGTTGGTCCTACCGACTAAACCCTCTGATTTATATAGACACCGGAGGGGGCTAGGGTTACACAGAGTCAGTTACAAGGAAGGAGATCTACATATCTGTATTGCCAAGCTTGCCTTCGACGCCATGGAGAGTCCCATCCGGACACGGGATGAAGTCTTCAATCTTGTATCTTCATAGTCCAATAGTCCGGCCAAAGGATATAGTCTGGCTGTCCGGATACCCCCTAATCCAGGACTCCCTCACTGCACGTGAGGAATTTATCTAGTAATCATCTGCAAAAATAATTAACTCAATAGCCCTGTCCAATAAAAAATGGCAGCAAATCTCGTGAGCACTAAAGTTTCTGTTTTTTACAGCATGATCGCAAAGACTTTCCCAAGTCTTCCCAACGGTTCTACTTGGCACAAACACTAATTAAAAGCATAAAACCACATCTAAACAGAGGCTAGATGATTAATTTATTACTAAACAGGAACAACAATCAAGGAACAAAAATAAGATTGGCTTGCCTCCCAACAAACGCTATCATTTAACGCCCCTAGCTAGGCATGATGATTTCAATGATGCTCATATAGAAGATAAGAATTGTAACATAAAGAGAGAATCATGAAGAATGTGACTAGAACATTTAAGTCTAACCCACTTCCTATGCATAGGGATTTTGTGAGCAAACAACTTATGGGAACAATAATCAACTAGCATAGGAAGGCAAAAGAAGCATAACTTCAAAACTTTAAGCACATAGAGAGGAAACTTGATATTATTGCAATTCCAACAAGCATATATTCTTCCCTCATAATAATTTTCAGTAGCATCATGAATGAATTCAACAATATAACTATCACACAAAGCATTCTTTTCATGATCTACAAGCATAGAATTTTTATTACTCTCCACATAAGAAAATTTCTTCTCATGAATAATAGTGGGAGCAAACACAACAAAATAACTATCATGTGATTGTAAGATCAAGATGACAAGTTTCATGGTTATCATTATTCTTTAAAGCATACGTGTCATCACAATAATCATCATAGATAGGAGGCATGCTTTCATCATAATAAATTTGCTCATCAAAGCTTGGGGAACAAAAAATATCATCTTCATCAAACATAGCTTCCCCAAGCTTGTGGCTTTGCATATCATTAGCATCATAGATATTCAAGGAATTCGTACTAACAACATTGCAATCATGCTCATCATTCAAATATTTAGTGCCAAACATTCTAATGCATTCTTCTTCTAACACTTTGGCACAATTTTCCTTTCCATCATACTCACGAAAGATATTAAAAAGATGAAGCGTATGAGGCAAACTTAATTCCATTTTTTGTAGTTTTCTTTTATAGAATAAACTAGTGATAAAACAAGAAACTAAAAGACTTGATTGCAAGATCTAAAGATATACCTTCAAGCGCTAACCTCCCCCACAACGGCACCAAAAGAGCTTGATGTCTACTACACAACCTTCTTCTTGTAGACGTTGTTGGGCCTCCAAGTGCAGAGGTTTGTAGGACAGTAGCAAATTTCCCTCAAGTGGATGACCTATGGTTTGTCAATCCATAGGAGGCGTAGGATGAAGATGGTCTCTCTCAAGCAACCCTGCAACCAAATAACAAAGAGTCTCTTGTGTCCCCAACACACCCTATACAATGGTAAATTGTATAGGTGCACTAGTTCGGCGAAGAGATGGTGATACAAGTGCAATATGGATGGTAGACAAAGGTATTTGTAATCTGAAAATATAAAAACAGCAAGGTAACGAATGATAAAAGTGAGCGTAAACGGCATTGCAATGTGTTGAAACAAGGCCTAGGGTTCATACTTTCACTAGTGCAAGTTCTCTCAACAATAATAACATAATTGGATCACATAACTATCCCTCAACATGCAACAAAGAGTCACTCCAAAGTGACTAATAGCGGATAAAGAACGAAGAGATTATGGTAGGGTACGAAACCTCCTCAAAGTTATTCTTTCCAATCAATCCGTTGGGCTATTCCTATAAGTGTCACAAAAAGACCTAGAGTTCATACTAGCATAACACCTTAAGACACAAATCAACCAAAACCCTAATGTCACCTAGATACTCCAATGTCACCTCAAGTATCCGTGGGTACGATTATACGATATGCATCACACAATCTCAGATTCATCTATTCAACCAACACATAGAACCTCAAAGAGTGCCCCAAAGTTTCTACCGGAGAATCACGACGAAAACATGTGCCAACCCCTATGCATAGGTTCATGGGCGGAACCCGCAAGTTGATCACCAAAACATACATCAAGTGAATGATGTGATATCCCATTGTCACCACAGATACGCGCAACAAGACATACATCAAGTGTTCTGAAATCTTTAAAGACTCAATCCGATAAGATAACTTCAAAGGGAAAACTCAATCTATTACTAGAGAGTAGAGGGGGGAGAAAACATCATAAGATCCAACTATAATAGCAAAGCTCACGATACATCAAGATCGTATCACCTCAATAACACGAGAGAGAGAGAGAGAGATCAAACACATAGCTACTGGTCATGGAGAGCACCGGGATGATGAAGATGGCCACTGGAGAGGGATTGCCCCCTCCGGCAGGGTGCTGGAACGGGTCTATATTGGCTTTCTGTGGATACGGAGGCTTCCGGCAGCGGAACTCCCGGTCTATTGTGCTTCCCGATCATTTTAGGGTATATGGAGATATATAGGAGGAAGAAGTACGTGAGGGGAGCCACCAGGGGCCCACGAGGATGGAGGGCGCGCCCAGGCGGGTGGGCGTGCCCCCCTGCCTCATGGCTTCCTCATTGCTTCCCTTACGTGGACTCCAAGTCTCCCGGGTTGCTTTCCTTCCAAAAATAAGTTCTGTGAAGTTTTAGGTCAATTGGACTCCGTTTGATTTTCCTTTTCTGCGATACTCTAAAACAAGGAAAAAACATAAATTGGCACTGGGCTCTAGGTTAATAGGTTAGTTGCATAAATCATATAAAATAGCATATAAATGCATATAAAACATCCAAGGTTGATAATATAATAGCATGGAACAATCAAAAATTATAGATATGTTGGAGACGTATCAAAGCCGCAGCTCACAGAGCGACTGTATGGTGGTGAGGAGCAAGGCAGAAAGGGTGTCCACATGAAAAATGGCTAAGGACACAAAGCACGTGCATAGTCCAAGCCGGCTTCTCGCCTCACCAACCTGTTGCCGAACAGCCGGCCCGTCGGCTTCTACCTAACTTGCTACAATGCTCTAAAAATGGCTACGTTCTTGCCTTCCCAGAAGTAGCTAAGTACTTGACCCAGCCACAGTCCTCAGAGCGGCTGTTCGGCTGGCAAGACGGCAACCAGGGGAAGGCGGCAAAGGAAAAGCCAAAGAGCAGCAAGCAAGAAAAAATAGAACTCAGAATAATATTTACATAACAAAGGCCCTTGGCCGATCTTCAAAACACAAGTTCAGGATACACCCCGCGTGTGGAATTTTGCGAAATTAACAAGTTCATCAAGATTGGTAGATAGGTAAAGCAAAGATAATCTAGCGGCCTAGGAAGCAGCAGAAGGGTTCGGTGCATTGGAGGAATCGGCAGCGCCGGTTGGTGGAGTGGCTGCCTGGTCAGTCTCCGCTTGGTCGTCTCTGCCGGCACCCAGCTCGGTTGGGCGTGGCTTGGTGCTTGAGGCACGGTCGAGCTTGGGCTGGCCGCCTGCTCCGACTTCTGGCGCCTCCTCTTCGCCTTCTTCCTCCGTCTCGCCCTCTTCTTTGCCGCTGGAGTTGATCACCTCCGTCGAGTCCTCGCCGTCTTCCGGGTTCAGCGCCTCCTCTTCGCCTTCTGGGCAGCGCCTCGGTGCCGTCCTCACCCGCTCTGGGACGAAGATACTGGTGTCGGTGTACTCGGCGATTGATGCCGCGCGCTTGACGAGCTCATCTTCTACGACCGCCAGTTCCTCCTGAGACTCCAGCCGGAACGTGGGTAGCTGGGCTAGGCTTAGCCCAGGATACCACGCCTTGACAAACTCCAAGGCCCGACACGCTTCAGCCTGGGCCGAGGAGCCCTTCCAGGCCTCAAGATGGCCGGCCGCCACCTCCAGCCAGTCGGCAGTCAAACTGGTAGTGCACGGTGCCGGCATGTCGGGCCACAGGGTGGCGATCGCCTGGGCACTGACACACTGAAGCCGGCGCAGCATCTGGTGGGCCAGCCGAAGACGGGCCTCGATGCTCAGGATCTGCTTGTTAAGGGTCCGGGGGCGTTGGCAGCGATCCGGACACCGTCCGCCCTCCGTCCTTTGCGATCAGCTTCAATGGCCTGGTTGGCGGCATCCGAGTGGCCAGGGAAGAAGTCTGCCAAAATAGAAAGCAAAAAGCCAAAGTTAAAAATGAGAAGACGGCTCAACCAACAAGCCGGCAGTTCAAAGAAGGAAAAAGAGGGAAGCTCACCATCGACTATGTCCTCGATCGCGTGAAAGCCAGAGGTCAGCATCGCCTCCTTATAGGTGCAGGTGGAGAGCTCGATCGCAAACTCAGCAAGGAGTCTTGTTTCCTTGTCCTCCGTCTTATCCTAGGCCTTCTTGAGGAGCTCCTTCTGTTCCGCTAGTTGCGTGACAATTCGGTCGCGTTCTTCAGCCAGCTTGCCGCAGTCCACCTCCTTGGCACGAAGCGCGGCGTTGGCTTCGTCCAGTTGCTATTGAAGGGTGGCATTGGCCTCTGCAAAAAGTAGAAAAAGAAATACACGACAACAGTCAGCAAAGAAGATGAAGTTTCCAGGAAGATCCGGCCCTACTTCTCAGCAGTCGGCCTGAATCTCGGGGACTATAGCCCACGGGTGCGCCAGCGTGCCCCCACAGAGAAAGAAGGAGACTTACTCCGGATCTCCGACAAGTCGGCAGCATGTTGATCCAACTCCAGGACCTTGGAGTTGAAGGCGGCCGCACGGAGGTTATGATAATCCTGCAGCAAAGATATTTAGTACTCGGAGCTCGCCAATTAGAGTTCCGAGACGCCTGCTCAGCAGCTGGCGCAAAACTCGAGGACTACACCCAGTGGGCACGCCAGCGCGCCCCCATGAAGAAGTACAAGAATCAAGAGCAAAGAAGCAAGACATGTACCCGGATGGCCTCTCGCGACTCTAGGAAAGTCTTGTTGCAGACCTTGAGAGCGTCGGCCTCGGTGCGGAGTTTTGCTTGAACGTCCAGAATCGCCTGGTTTAGAGGGCCCGTTCCGCCTCCCCGCACCCACCCAGCGGGTGCGGCGCTGGTCACCTCGGTCTCCAGAATCAAGGAGCTTGTGGTGCCGGCCTCCAGCGGGCACGGCGCCGATGCCGCCTTCGCGAGCCGGCAGCGTAGGTGTGTGCGGACCCCGGGAGTTGGGCCCGTCACCATCTCGTTCCCGGCTGGTGGTGCTGGCGGGTTGACCGGCTGCTTGTCTCGCGCCTCCTTATAAGGAGGTGGCGGGGGCACGATGACATCCGGCATGGTGATGTCGCCACCGTCCCTTTCCATAGTAGGGTGCTCGCCGCCGGCTTCCCCAGTCTGCGCCACGAACTCCGGTGGTGGCGGCGCAGAGTTCAGAGGGACAACAAACACAGCCGACTGGAGATGCACGGCTTCTTCAGCACGCTTCTTCGCCGCGTCGGCTGCCTCGGCCTCTGCCAGCTTCTTCAAGGCGGCGGCCTCCTCCTTGTTAGCTTCCGCCTTCTTCAGGCGAGCGGCTTCCCGCTCCTCGCGTGCCTCCCGCGCGTTCCACTCTGTCGCCTCCCGGAGGTCGGCGGCCGGATCGATCAGCCCGGTGGTGGTGGAGGTCTCCGTCGACCTCACGATGGAACCGACAGCTGACTTCTCGAGAGAGAGCGGAGCCCTAAAATCAAGAAAATAAAGCAAAGGAAGTTCAGAAATAGGCAATGAGAAGGAAAGCACAAGGGAAAGAAACTGACGCCGACACCATAGGGGGCGCCTTGGGGAGCTTCTGGTACTTGGCCGCCTTCGCCACGGCTTCCTTCCGCTTGGTCGCGGCGTTTGGATTCTTGGGTTTCTTCGGCGCGCTGTCGAACAAGGCGGCGCCTTGCTTACGCTTGGGCGCGCCGCCTCGGGCAGTCGCCTCGCCAGAGGGACCCGCGTCCGCCTTGCCAGCGCCTCGCGCGGTGCGCGGCTCATCTTCGTCTTCATCATCATCAGGCCAGGACTCGATGCCGACTTCTTTGGAGCCGTCTACTTCGTAGACACAGCCCGTCGTGGTGTCCTCGAAGGCGGCCGCCCCCAAGTCAGGGTCGTCCAGATCGCTCACCGCCCGGTCCGGCTGGTAGTCACCACCCGCCCCTACGAGGGCGGCTGTCGTGTTCAACATGTAGATCTATTTCAGACAATGGAAGGCCGGCTGATGAAGATCAAAATCAAGACTAGGGCAAGTATCAGAGAGAGAGAATTGGCAAACTTACCGCAGGTGGCGGGTCGGCGCGGGAATATGGTCGCTTTCTGAAACTCCAAGACCGCTCCAGCGTGAGGCCGGAGATCTCGTTCACCAAGTTCGCGACTTTGGCAGCCGGCATCTCCTTGGTGCTCAGCCAGCACGGGTCACGGTGCCCGCTCATCCGGCTGATCAGGTGCGGCCGGCGTTGGAGCGGGAGAACCCGACGCTCGACGAAGGCGACCAACAAGTCAGACGCCCTGAGGCCTTCGGTGTTGATCAGCTCCCGGAGCCATTGGATGGCGGTGGCACCGTCTGCCGACACCGGTTCGGCTTGTAGCCCCAACTAGCCCGGGGCTTGGCAGGCGGGCCGGCTTCGTATGCCGGCAGGTTGAGGAAGTCGGCAGCCGGGTCTACATTCTCCACGTAGAAGTAGGATTGCTGCCACATCTTGACCGACTGCGGCAGCTTGATGATGGGGAAGACGTTTTGCGGCGACGGTAGGTGGACTGCAACGAAGGCACCGCACTGGGCAGCCACCTCCCGGACGGAGGTGCCTAGTTTGGTGTAGAAGAAGGCTCCCCACAGCTCGATGTTTGGGAGAACGCCGAGGTATCCTTCTCACATCATGACGAAGGCGGCCAGGAGCATCACGTTGTTGGGCGTGATGTGATGAGGCTGAAGGTGGTAGAACTCGAGGAATGAGCGGAGGAAGTCGCTCGCCGGTAGGCCAAAGTGCGAGCGGAAGACGACCCGCTCACTCTCACCCGGCACCGGCGAGACCTCTCCCTCCGGCGGCACGCACGCCTTCACCTGATCTGCGCTGGGGAGATGCCGTGTCTCGCGGAGGAAGGTTATGTGATCCTCGTTGACGTTGGATCCGTCCCAGTCACCTCCTTGCTCATGCGCCATGGAGAGCTCGAAGAAGAAGGGCGCGACGAGGGAGCTGAGAGTGGGCGGAGCAAGGAGGCTCGGGCAAACGGGCTCGACGAAGACGAACCGCAGCAGCACACCGGCGTAGCTCGGGGGGCGCTGCGGCAAAAGGAAGAAGGAGGCAGGGGCGGGGTAGAGGGGCGCGCGAGCCCTGCCGCTCCCTCTCCTCCCCTACTTATAGCTTGCGGGCTATGAAGCCGAGGGGCGGGCGTGGGATCGTGGGATCAACTGTGCCCATGACCCCATGTCCCCACCTTTATCACGCAAAGTTACTACGTGCAGTAACTTCACGGGCGAGCGAAACCGCCCGCCTCGGCCACTGCGGATCCGCTCACGTGACGAGGCACGATAGTGGTGGGCCTGGCCTGGCAAGGCGTCCCATCGCGCGTGTGGGCTCACAAGTTGGCCCAGCCGCCTGGCACCATGTGGCGTGCCCATGACAGGCGGCTGATCGAGAAGCTTAGCCAGTACGCCATCTGGTTCCCGCCGATGCATTCGAAATTCCAGGAAGATCCGACTAGATGAATCTGACTCCCGCCAACCAGCTTCCTGGGAATCGGACGAGGTTTCTTTCAGAGCACCCGGAGGAGGAAGCTGTTGAGGCTCCTTGGCGCGTCAACCGCGGCGCCTCACCAGCTTCGGGGACTACTATCGGAGTAATGGGCCACGGGTAGCCTAACCCGAGTCCCAGAACCTTTCAAGACATCGGGCCGGCTACACCCCTCGAAGCGTCAAGATGAGGCGCCTCCTTCTGGTGGCCGGCTGGCTGAACAGCCGACTGCTAGAAGGCGGCCATGCTCAGGAAGGCGGCACCAAGGCAGGCCGACTCCTGGCGGGCGGCCTCCAGAGAGGCTGGCTCCCAGCTGTCGTCCCACGGTGCCCTCAAAGTATGCGCCCCCATTAAAGAAGACATGACGGGGAGAGGCAACAGTGCAGCCCATCCCCCCTGAATCCAGGGCTGGGTGTGGCCACAGTGCCTTGTACCCGCGGAGATCTCCGCCCGGCGCGGCACTATTGCCACTTAGCCCTTGACGTCACTCCTGACAGGCAAGCCCTGCACCCATGATCACCTGTCGGTATGGCCCAAGGACAGCGGGCCCTACCGGTCAGTGAAAGCCCGAAAGATGGTGAGAGCCACACCAGTCGAACCCGAGGGTGGCCGGCTCCCTGCAGCCGGCCCAATCCTTCCTCGGGGGGCCCACACGCCATTAACCAGATGAGATATGGATTGGCTATAGTGATCTCCCACCAAGCAACGGGACTGTAGCCACGCCTCCCCGACCGAGCATGCGTCATTAGCATCACGGCTAAAGTAATCCATAGCCGGCAGGACCCGCGAGTGGCGGAGGCGGCCTGTCGGCTGCGTACCAGACCAGCCGGCAGGGCCCATCAGGCGACGGGCCCCAGCAGTCGGCAGAGAAATCGACGACCAGAGAGACTGACGGCCGGGCCCTATGCCCGGCTAGATTACCATTGTACCCCTGGGGGGTAGGCCTATATAAACCCCCAGGGTACCCATGCAAAGGGTTCCCACCCCGTTAGAATTAGACTCATACATAGAGGAGGGAGAGAGCTAGCCTGGCCTCCTCCCACCTCGATCATACAGCTCGAGAAGCACCATTGTACTCACTTGTGCCTTAGTGATCATGCGGAGACTCCGTAGAGCAGGACTAGGGGTGTTATCTCCTAGGAGAGCCCCGAACCTAGGTAAAGTTCGCCGGCGTATGTGTCTACGCCTCATCTAGCTTCTAGGCACCGGCGACGTTCTACTCGCTCCCACCATGATAAGCCATCCATTGGCATATGTCGCACCCAACCCCCGACAACAAGCTTCCCCTCTTCTCTTCTCACCGTCCATGCCTCACTCCCACCACTCTTTTCATCGATCTCGTCCTCGCATGCTCCTTCCCCCTCGATATAGTATGCCTCTCGCAACACCTCCTAGATACATCCCTCTCTCTCTATCCTTCTCCCCGGGCCTTATTTGCTTCTAACACATACATGCATGTATACCAATCGATCTCCCTACATATACCTAGGTTAACTTTAACTATTCCCCCCACCCATCGATCGACATACCTCACAAGTTATGTCTCTCCTTTCTTTGACAAAGGACGATTGATCTTCCTATGTAGTTACGTCTGCTTACCACATCCATATCGTCCCCCCTCATCATTCGTGCATGCCTCCTAACCCTTCTCTCACACACACGTGCACAGACAGGGCAGCCATCCCCTGTCTTATTTATATTGCAAGCATGCCCTCCGTTTGTCTAGCAAGCCTCTCCCAGACTCCCACCATTTGTTCGAAGCAACAATCCACTACCACCCCCTCCAACACTCCAGCTATGTATCTCTCCCAACCTTATTCCTCTCCTACACATATGCATGGATGTCGATTGATCTCCCTTAATACATAAAGTAGGCCTCTCTCCTCCTCCACACATATACCAGCCATTGTACCTCTATAATTAATTAGGCCTCCACCCCCACCACACACCGATAGTCGAGCGCTGTAGGTAGGTATCCATGCCACAGAGACAAACTACACTTGTCCCCTCTCACATTCTAGTAGGCCAGCCACTCTATATATTTGACGTGGGCACACCCAAATTCAATGGCACTCTTTATCGACCGCGCGCGCGCACACACACATCATCCCTCTCTTCGATTCTATGGATACCTCAAGCCGATGATACCTCCACTCTGTTCTCGTGGATCGCCCCCTCTATATATATGATATATCCGGGACTCTATTTCACACACATTGCATATGTTACATT
>NC_057794.1:169279481-169327549 GCF_018294505.1 Triticum aestivum | reverse complement strand
AAAAAAACCACTCACGAACCCACACACTATATCTCTCTACGTTTGTATCTCTCTCACACAACCCCACGTAGGTGGTGTACGTACACGAATAGAATAGGTGCACTACTCACGCTTCGTGCCCAGCCACACCCGCGCGGGTACAAGGTGGAGCTCATTTCTATACGAAAATGGCAGCCCACGTGGTAATTTGAACGCGTGTAGCGGTTGTTTACCTACAGAGGTCGTGTACCACGCATGCATGAAACAAAGTTCGACTTGATGCGTTGGCACGTTATTTTTAAATAAAGTTATATCGCTCAATGGCACGTACACAGAATATAAAACAATTTTTATGGGGAAAAAGGTAGTCTGCTCCACTATACACAATGTAGCCTGCCTGCCTGGGCTTGTCTCTCTTCAGAGTATCTCACACAAGGCAGCGGTGGCCTCTCTCTCGCCCACCGTTGGTCACTGATCCGGCCGCATCCCGTCCGCAGGTGGAAAGGGAGGATGTGCATCGTTTCTCCATTCGATGGCACCGAGGCAGCACATCCCGATCTGCGGTACCCGCCGTTCTCTCTGACCAAGCTCCAGCGTGGTAAGGCCTACGCCACCTGCTCGCTGCCGCAGTTTGGGCAGATCCCACCCGCCGCCGCTCACCTAGTTACATCCCGATGACCCCCCAGGTATCCCCTCCGGCCTTGCTCCACTGCTCGTCTTCCCACGTCGCTGCATGTGGATCTTCCATAGTTATTTTGCCCAAAACGTAGCTCGTCCGGTGTACTTTCCATATTGCAATCTCGTCCTCACACCGTTTTAGAAAAACACAACCATGTTGTTATCTTCCGTTAGGACAAGGAATATTCTTCCTTTTTGTCATCATATTTTTCATCAACTACTATTGGCCAATAATTGTTTCCTGTCTACCTCTTTTTTGCAAACAGGGCTATCCATTTCACGTCGTTGCCATTGCGACCTTTTGGTGAACTGCACAAATCACTTTTTTCTTAAGAGTGTTTTGTGTAGTTGTACTAAAATGTCACACAGGCAACGTTTCTACATTTCGGTGCGATTGCACAAAGGGAGATTGATTTTGCTCTATCCTCCTCATCCAACTCCGAGCCTAATCTTCTCCAACTATTTTCTTAATCTTCTCCAACTAGTTAGTCTTAAGATAGACTGCAAAGGTGACCGGCTTCTATTTGTGTGTTTATTGTTTCATCAGCAATCCTCTATTATCGTAATCACACTTAATATCTTTGGAACAGGGACGCTGAACTCTATTTTAGTGGAACTGCACAAAATGATCGGAATGTTGCATGCTCCAGACAGCTACTTTTTTGCCAACATGCCTTGTTGATTTAGATAGAGCTAGGGGATGTTGCTGCCAATGAAAGCATGGATCAATTATAATTTAACACCTTCTCACAACTTTGTCTTCAGTTGTGATATAAATATTAGCTCTGATTTTCTAATCATTGAGATGCATTAGCAAGGAAGTTAGTTTTTTATTGTTTCCGAAAGAGCATCGATGGCAAGACACACGAAACAAAAGCTTAAAGCTTAGAGAATTGTACAATTTCATGTCGCCAGAAAATTATTTGTATAATACGTCAATTATGTAAACAAAATTCTAGAAGCTTGATAGCATTGCCAGAAGCCTCTTTCGCATCCAGGTCAATGTGCCATGCACAAAATTATACTCCTCCTTTCCTAAATATTTGTCTTTTTACAAATTTCAAATGGGCATATTTTAGAGCGTAGATTCACTCATTTTTTGCTTCGTATGTAGTCACTCGTTGAAATCTCTAGAAAGAAAAATACTCCAGAGTATATTCAACAACCGAGGGAGTAGTGCACAACCACATGGGAGACTCAGCCCGGTCGTTGCACCACATTAATAGTGAGTAATGAGCAGTCAATCATAAGCCCCACCTTTCCCACTGTAAGCTGCTCGGAAGAAGCAACCATAAATACGCTCTTTTTTGAATCCGCTCATACTACTCCATCCGTCACTGTTTATAGAGCGCGCTTCAAAAAAAATCTCTGGGACCAAGGCGACTAGCGATCGTCCTGAAAAATAGCATTGTTAGTTATAACACGACATCTATTACTAGAGGAAATAATGTGTACACACATGCATGCAGTGCTACCACCCCGGGTATACACATGCATGCACTTACTCCACTCCGTAGTACTCCCTCCGTTCCCAAATATAAGTATTTTTAGATATTCCAACAAGTGAATACATACAAAGCAAAATGAGTGAATCTACACTTTAAAATATGTCTACATACATCTGTATGTTCTAGTCCATTTGAATCTCTAAAAAGACTTATATTTTGGAACGGAGGGAGTACATTGAGAGAAAATTGTGGACTTGATTGCGGTTATCACGCCCTAATTAATTGAGCATTAAACTAAACACGTCCAAAGTCTCACTGGTGGTGGAAATGCATTGAGAGAAATGCATCGGAATGAAGCGCGCCCTATAAACTGTGACGGAGGGAGGAGTAGTATGAAGGTGCAAAACCAAGTATGCATATGGCCAGTCGGTCAACGCACCTCCTCTTGGCATATCACTGACATGTGCGACCGAAGTGTGAGCAAACCGATCTCACTTAACGGCAAAATGGCCTACCCACTGTTCCTTGAGAGAGACGAGGAGCGAGAACACACAGAAGGGCTCGCACGGAGGCCAAGATATATTCGAGCATGGTTGATCGATATCATCATTACATGTTCGATGTTTTTTAATACTATACTATTGGGCTGCCATTTTCCGCCCTTCTCCCGAATAAATGTGTACTTTATCAGAGATTGAAATAAAATAAGAGTACAGACGCTCCAGCATGCGGTTCTAGTAGTAGTACTACTCGTAGTACTAAACCTTGCGCTTGGCTCTTCACCCCTCCGTGAAGTCAAACAATGATGGTACTCCGCATGTTGGGTACTACAGTGTATGCCTCTGGCAATCTGACACCGAATGAACTGATCCATGTCCACTGCCTAGGCAAGGGTAGGTTGCATTAGTCAAAAGGCGTATGCAAGCTTCACCTTGTCCTGCAAGCCTCTCCTCGTTCTGCGAGTTGACGGGACACACCAAAAATTAGTGCTAGTCCATACTCCCTCCTTTCCGGTTAATATGGCTTAATCTATTTTGCGGGTAAATAAGAGAGCTTTATTCATATATAAGCATTCTTAGGATGATCAGCCAAGAGACTGGTCACTAGGAAGTGAGGTACCCCGCAAAAAAGAAGAAGGAAGCGAGGTGTTTCATCAACCCAGCTCTCGGCCACATTCAAAGTGCAGCAAGCACGGTTCGCACAAAGATGTGCTGCAAGGTTTGCTGACCTGTTTACATGCTGAATAACAAAAAAGAGGTAATATTATCGAGCGCTCCTATTTGTAACAGGATATGATCCAGAATTAAGCGAGAATTGTGGCGAGTGTTCCATGCAATTAACTTCCATTATCACATGCTTGAACCCTCGAAGAGAACCAAATGTGTTGAAGATCGCTTTATCACATTTTAAAATATAACAAGAGTGCAGACGCTCCTGCATCCGGTTCCTAGTAGTATAGTACATACCTCTATAGTAGTAGTACTAGTGCTAGTAAACTTTGCGCTTGGCTATTCACCTCTTCGGAGAGTCAAACAATAATACAGTAGTACTAGTATAGTTTATGCTTCTGGCAATCTGACACCGAATTAACTGTTGCATGTCCACCGCCTAAGCGAGGGAGAGCTTGCATTAGTCAAAAGTTTCTCCTTGTCATGCGAGCCACCGCGCGCAAGCTTCTCCCGTTCTGCAAGCTTCTGCTCGTTCAGCAAGTTGATGGGACACAGCAAAGTAGTGCTAGTCCATAATGCCTCCTTTCCGGTTAATATGGCTTAATTTCAAATGAGATAAATACACTGTCTATCACTGTATATTTGTAAAAATACGGTCAGTGGACTTCATAATATGCTCATTGCGCTCAATACATATATTTTTTGGTGTTTATACGGTCACTAGCTCACCCTGGCTGAGTATGTGTGTGCATGCACGTGTAGGTTGCGCACTTGAGCGTGACCATGTGTGTTCCATCTTGTACTCGGACATGCATGCATTAGGGCGTCGCATGCGTTTTGCGTCCATGTGTACGTCTGACTGTTGCATGCATGGACAAGGTGGTAGTCCCTCACATTCACATGTTCATAAGTCAATGCTTTGTCAAAACGTTGCATGCAAGGTTTAATCATTCATTGTTCACGCATGCATTCCTGATATTAATACGTTGGTAAAGACAATTTCTTGAGGAAAACAAGCACATGAATTGAGTACAAAGGGGACCAATAGGCCAGGATGGAGGGAGTACCAGTAGTGAACCGGAAGGAGGGAGTAGGTACTAGTAGTACAGTACTACGTAACAATGTGCAGTAAAATTCCTCTATGCGCATCCTGTCTACGTGTCAGGCAAGAAAATAGAGATAAGTACAAGTGAGACTCAGGAACGGTCATACACGTAGGGGGAGTATGTGTAGAGGCCACTAAGGAGCAGTCAAATCACATAGTAAGTTAGTCAGAAGAAGCAACCATCATTTCACTCTTCAATGACATGTACGCAATATAAAATGGTTGATATGGAGAGAAAAAGAAAACCACTATATGTACACTAGCAGGAGCCTAAGCTACAAGCCTACTTGCTTGGGTTGCTCCAAGCATAGAACGACTGTGGTCACACCGCTGGTAACATATCTGGCCTGATCCCGCCGCTGGGGGAAGGGAACAATGTTCTGCGTATACGTGGTCGACATCGGCGAGGGAGAAAACCAACAGTCGGTGCATCCCAACCGCCCTTCTAGCTACAGCCCGACGTCCCAAGTAGTAGTACATCTTCCTTTTGGAGCCGGCTTGCTCCACTGCCGCAGCTCCGCACGTAGCACCATCTCCATGTCGATCTTTCTCTACTTCTACTGGCTTCTATTTGTGATGAGTTTATGTCTCACGAACTAGTGCCAGTACTATTATTATAATCACACTTCTTCAATATTTTGCCATCAGGGATGCTCAGCTCGATTTTACTGGAACTGCACAAAAGCATCGTATGATCCGAGGGTGCCAGCCGTCTTTCCTTCGACAAGTTCTACCTAGCCAGGAAATTAAATCCTGTTTAGGGTTTAGGGTTTAAGTTGTAGTGACCCCATCAGTAGTTTTTCTTTTGTACATGCTCTCACAACTTTTGTCTTTAGTTGTGAAGTAAAAATTGGTTATGATCTGTGAATCATTGAGATGCATCGGCATGCGAGTTACTTTTCCTTTGTATTTGATGAAATGTTGTAACGGGGCAACCTTGTAGTAGGAATGAAAATGGAGTGGAAAGTTTTTGTTTTTCCGGAGAAAAATGGAAATGGAGAGAAACCAATATTTTGCTTCGTTGGATCGCGCCATCGAGCATAACCAACGTTTGAATCGCGTCTGTTGAGTTCGTGGCTCACCCTCCTCCACGGCTCCACCCCACATGGTCGCTTGGCATGCCACTCACCGCCAACTGAGTATACTATAACTTTCCTGCCTGCTTGTCGATGGATTGCGCCATGGAGTACTAGCACTACTGGAAGAGATTGACGAGTTGGGGGAGGATAGCTAGCTGTAGCATGGACTCCCAAGAACTTTTTACATGCATGTTGTGGCCGGCTATTGTGACCTTTCAACGTGGAGTAGTCGCGTGCACCGAGAAGCGGCATGGGCGCTGCTCTCTCGGTCGGCGCGCCGCTTCAATGCCGGCGCCAGTGAGAGGTCGCGTCCGCTCTAGCCGGGCATCAATGCGGCACTGACCGTTTTGGGTGGGAAGCATGCGCGGGTGATGAGGAGGGTTCGGGTTGGTTAGGAGCGGGCGTGCCAGCGATTCGGACGCCCGCAAACAAGGGATGCTTTACATCAATATTGCTGCATATATAATTAACAACATAAATAATGTGCCAGTTGGACAAATATGATTGGAGATGGAGATGAAATTTTACGTAAACACGGATATGCATGTCTATGTCTATGTGTGTGTGCGCGACGACTCTCGCGACCTGGAAGCGGGGATGTGTTTTTGATAGAGTTTTCTTTCTTGGTTAGTTTTCGTTTCTTTTTCCAGGAATGCGCACATTCTATTTAAAACCACTGCTATGGAGAGATTTTTTACTCCATTGTATATATAGCCTCTTGTTTGATAGGGTTTCTCGCGTATCGCTCTCTCACCCTCTCCCTGTCAAAACAAGATGATAGTGTCCACTCTATCTCTCTCCTCATCGGTGGTCACAGATCCGGCTGAATCCCGTCCGCTGCGGGAGGTGAGAAGGTGCATCGTTGACGTTGTCGCTGTCGGCGATGGAGGAAGCCGACGCGCACCATCCTCTCGAAGTCAGCGCTAGCGTGGACGAAGGTCCTCCGCGCCCTTGTCTGTTGCTGTCGTGTGGGAAGATCCCGCCGGCCCACCTAAGCAACATCTCGCGCACCTGAGGTATAAATTCTTGTACTGGTCCAGCTCCCCAGGTCGCTGCATGCGTGTTTTCTTTTATGCAACTACTCCCTAGCTCCACATGTATAGTAGCTAGGGTTTGTCGGCTAGTCCAACATCACCTACTATTATAGAGGAAATGCCACTCGAAAAGTTGTCCTGATTTATTCTTCGATGGAGGTTGTGTGGTCATTGTCCATATGCTCCTATTTTTGCTGCTAATCTAATACTATCACTGGTTAAATGAAGAAATGCTTTTTTTCTCGGGTATCCTGGTTTAGTTCACATAAAGATAATCATGATGCTTCTGTTTGTTGGTGTACTTTTCATTAATTCTTATTGACAATTAAGATGTCGCTGTTAATCTTGTACCACTGCCAAAACAAAGTAACAACACTATATCCCTTTTTTATATTTTTGCAAACAGCGATGTGTATCTCCATACCCGGGCATGTCTTCCTCAATTTTAGTGGAACTGCACAAAATTGATGGCCATTGTTGTTCTACCTCAGTGTCCTCTAGCACGTGGTTCTTCCTTCCTCGAGCTTGATTAATGAGAAGAAACAGACCACAGTGAGGATTTGTCGAACTTCATAGGTGTCTCACCCAAACTTGATGCCAAATGGATGATGCATCACCACAATGACCTATCGATGCTCATGGTTGCGTCGGCTGGTGAAGCAGATTGATTTTTGATGAAAAACAAGTTGTCTTCCATTAGTGCTATTTGCTTGGTTGCGTTGGAGACGCAGTCGTCTTTCATGTTGGTGCAATTTTATCACACAATTGGCTATGAACCAAATGTTTCCTCGAAGAAGAATCGACGTTGGTACTAAGAGCATAAGTTTTGTATTGATTTCTAAGCCTTCTCACAACTTTGCCTTTAGATCCTTGTAATTTTATTTTTCCAGCTATTCACTTTGATTAAAAAATGGTGTGGACTAAAAACCCAGTTAGACGTAGTAGCCCTCCATTTTTATTTACTCTACATATTAGATTTGACTGAAGTCAAACTTTGTAAAGTTTGACCAAGTTTAGGTCGAACACAACAAACCATAATTATTGAGAGATGGCAAATTGTACATACTCTCAAACCTTTCCGATAACTGAAATTAAAATTCTTTATTTGTACACACTCTTACACGTTTCCGATAACTGAAATTAAAATTCTTTATTTGTACACACTCTTACACGTTTCCGATAATTTGGCGCATGTGTGGTTGTTCACTTAAGGGAGGGTAGTGTACCACACGTGAAGGACAGGAAGTGCGACCGGGACGCGGGATCGTTAGTTCATCGGAAGTAGGAGTAGTAGTTTTCTTCACTGGTACGTTAAATAAAGAGTTTCGTTTCGTACTTACACAATTTAAAATGATCGTTATGGAGAGAATAAGAAAGTCACTCCGCTATATATTAGTAGTATACACGAGTACTATATGGACGCAGCTTCATTGACTTAGTGCACCTACCTTTGGGTGTATGACAGGTGGGACCAAAGTGTGGCTGGCCCACTTGCCATACAGCCGAAGGCAGGTGCAGTTAAGGCACCGGAGCTCAGTTTGTAATACAGTATATATGTAGTACACTATATAAGCTGGAGCCTCATCGCTTGTTCGCTAGGGTTTGCACTCTCCACACTCTCTCCGCACTACATATATATATATATACACGCTGGAGGCTAGTGTTCCTTTGCTAGGGTTTCCTATATTCACAGTCTCTCACCCTCTTAACCAGATCTAAAAAAGACTGTGATGTGGCCTCTGTCTCTCTCTCCCCCCTCACAGCTCATGAAGGAGGCGCCCCGATCCCGTCGCACCGGGAAGGCGAGGAGGTGCAACGTTCACTCTATCGCCTTCGGCAAGGGAGGCAATCCACTGTTGGCTACGCTATTCTCTTTCACCCAGCGCCTGTGCGGGAGGGCCACCGACCCCTTCTTCCTCGCTGCCATATGTAGTGTGGGCAGATCCGGCCTCCCACCACATGCCTTGCCACATCCCGATGGACCTAAGGTATAAGTTTCTTTGAAACCGTCATTTCTCTAGCTGCATGCGGATCTTTTTCGATTCTGTAGTCGAATCTAGGTCTTGGTTCAAAGAGGAAATAAGGGTGCGGTGGGGTGGAGCATGAATCTAGGACGTGGTTCAATGAGGAAAGGAGGGAGGGAAAGTAGTATAGACTAGCTATCCAACCGCTTTTTTGGTCGAAAAGGGAAAAAGGGGGTAACCCAGTACACACATCTGTAAGGAACCGATCTCTTTGTTGAAAAGGGAAAGAAACTAGGGGGTTGGGTAGTTTGTGTAGTACTAGATTTGATGCCCTCACATAGGAAAAAGGTTCAAAGAAAACAATTATGGGACCAACACGGATATGCTTCTTGTCTACATACTCTGCATCACCCATTTATACGTGTGGACGCACATGGTGCTGGCATGTCGCATGTCCCATACAACTATTTTGCTGTTGTTAATCTAAGAATGCTGCGCGAAAATTGAAGCAATGCCACTGTTAAAAGTAAATTACATTTTTACCGGATGTTGTTTCAAGATAATATCTCTGTTAATATGGATCAATGCAACCGTTTTAGAAATGCTACTGTCCTAATTTGTTTTCCATCAAGATAAGTTAGATGCTTCTTTTTGTCGCCGTTTGTTTCATCCTCCTTTATTGGCCAGTAATTGTTTCCTTTTTTCCTCTGTTAAAACAGGGATATCTATTCAACTTGTTGCAATAGCAAACTTAAACGTTACACCGGCGACTTTTCTTGATTTCAGTGCAACTGCACAAAACGAGACTGGATTTCCTATTCGTGTTGGCAGATTCGTAGGAAATCTTGTGTGCGTCATGAGTGGTTGGTACTTGCCTTCATCCACATGATCATGTAGTGTGTTTTGAGATGTTGTGCTACTTGTATTAGTATTGTTTTAAATAAATGTTGAATTGAAGCTATTGTATTGCTCTCTTTTCCCATTAAGTAGTGAACAAAAATGGTACCAACCCAGACATGATGCTTGTTGCTTTGTTAGAACAAACTCTGCATCACCCGCTTTATAAGTAGATGGAAGCACATGATGTTGTTGCGCCCACTCTCCCCTGGAACTAGTTGGTCCTACCACTTTGTAGAAAGAAGTAGTCACTGTTTGCGCTACATTACACAAGAAATAATCGAGAAGCTTTACAGAGTATTAGTAGATGCTGGCGACATGACTAGTCCGCAGAGAGCATAGGAAACTCTACAACACATGGAGTGCACTGGGCATAAAGTGCCCACACAAGTATAAGAAGCCAGGACATGACTCCAAATCTGTCAATGTCATTCTGAGCAACAATGATGGGGCATCTGGGTATGGTAATCTCTTTACCGTACTTTCAGTTTGTTAGTCCACCAATTGGTGGGTTGACATTGGGGCCAATATTCCTGTGTGTGTTGATGTGTCTTTGTTTTCTCGCAGCATATTAATACAAAATCCACAGGGATGCTCAGCTTGATTTTAGTGAAACTGCACAAAATGTTCAGATGGTTTGTGTCCTCCATAATACTTCATCATGCACAATACATCGAATGGTTCTCTATTCATTCGTCATCGAATGGTTCTCTAATAATTCGTCGTCACCTTGAGCCACCAGACTATATGTTTGAATGGAGTTGCCAGCGTTGGCCATTAAGAAGGGTAAGAAGAAAGACAAAAAGAGATATGGCTGCTTTACTTGTGGTTCGGAGGAACACTTGGCAAACAAGTGCCCAAACAAGTACCAACAAGCCAGGACAGTAAAGAAAATATGCCCTAGAGGCAATAATAAAGTTGTTATTTATATTTCCTTATATCATGATAAATGTTTATTATTCATGCTAGAATTGTATTAACCGGAACTTAGTACATGTGTGAATACATAGACAAAAAAGTGTCACTAGTATGCCTCTACTTGACTAGCTTGTTGAATCAATGATGGTTATGTTTCCTGACCATAGACATGAGTTGTCATTTGATTAACGGGATCACATCATTAGAGAATGATGTGATTGACTTGACCCATCCATTAGCTTAGCACGATGATCGTTTAGTTTGTTGCTATTGCTTTCTCCATAACTTATACATGTTCCTATGACTATGAGATCATGCAACTCCTGAATACCGGAGGAACACTTAGTGTGCTATCAAATGTCACAACGTAACTGGGTGACTACAAAGATGCTCTATAGGTGTATCCGATGGTGTTTGTTGAGTTGGCATAGATCAAGATCAGGATTTGTCACTCCGAGTATCGGAGTGATATCTCTGGGCCCTCTCGATAATGTACATCACTATAAGCCTTGCAAGCAATGTGACTAATGAGTTATTTGTGGGATGATACATTACGGAATGAGTAACGATACTTGCCGATAACTAGATTGAACTAGGTATATATTGAGATACCGACGATCGAATCTTGGCCAAATAACATACCGTTGACAAAGGGAACAACGTATGTTGTTGTGCGGTTTGACCGATGAAGATCTTCGAAGAATATGTAGGAACCAGTATGAGCATCCAGGTTCTGCTATTGGTTATTGACCGGCGATGAGTCTCGGTCATGTCTACAAAGTTCTCGAACCCGTAGGGTCCCCATGCTTAATGTTGGGTGACGATCGGTATTATGAGTTTATGTGTTTTGATATACCGAAGGTAGTTCGGAGTCCCGAATATGATCACGGACATGACAAGGAGTCTCGAAATGGTCGAGAGGTAAAGATCGATATATTGGAAGCCTATGTTAGGACATCAGAATGGTTCCGGATGAGTTCGGGCATTTTGCGAATTACCGGGAGGTTACCGGAACCCCCGGGGAGTATATGGGCCTTATTGGGCCTTAGTGGAATAGAGGAGAGGAAGGGAAAAGGTGGGAGGCGCGCCCCCCTAGCCCAATCCGAATTGGGTGGGGGCCGCTCCCCCTTCCTTCCCCCTCTCTTCCCCTTCCTTCTCTCCTACTCCTACTACTTGGAAGGGGGGAATCTTACTCTCGGTGGGAGTAGGACTCGCCTAGGGCGCGCCATAGAGGGCCGGCCCTCCCCCCTCCTCCACTCCTTTATATACGGGGGAGGGAGGTACCCCATAGACACACAAGTTGATCATTGTCTTAGCCGTGTGCGGCGGCCCCCTCCACCATAATCCACCTCGGTCATATCGTCATAGTGCTTAGGCGAAGCCCTGCGCCAGTAGCTTCATCATCACCGTCAACATGTCGTCATGCTGACAAAGCTCTCCCTCAACACTCAACTGGATCGAGAGTTCGTGGGACGTCACCGAGCTGAACGTGTGCAGATCACGAAGGTGCCGTACTTTCGGTACTAGGATCGATCGGATCGTGAAGGCGTACGACTACATCAACCGTGTTGTCATAACCCTTCTGCTTTCGGTCTATGAGGGTACGTGGACAACACTCTTCCCTCTCATAGCTACACATCACCATGATAGATCATGTGTGTGCGTAGGAATTTTATTGAAATTACTGCGTTCCCCAACAGTGGCATCCGAGCCAGTTCTATGCGTAGATCTTATATGCACAAGTAGAACACAAAGGAGTTGTGGGCGTGGGTATATACATATTGCTTGCTGTCACTAGTTGATTCTTGATTCAGCGGTATTGTTGGATGACGCAGCCCAGACCGACATTACGCGTACGCTTATGCGAGACTGGTTCTACCGACGTGCTTCGCACACAGGTGGCTAGTGGGTGTCAGTTTCTCCAACTTTAGTTGAATCGGATTGAATGAACAGGGTTCTTTCTAAAGATCAAAAAGCAATCACTATACCATGTTGTGGTTTTTGATGCGTAGGTAAGAACGGTTCTTGGTCAGCCCATAGCAGCCACGTAAAACTTGGAACAACAAAGTAGAGGACGGCTAACTTGTTTTTGCAGGGCATGTTGTGATGTGATATGGTCAAGACATGATGCTAAATTTTATTGTATGAGATGATCATGTTTTGTAACACAGTTATCGGCAATTGGCAGGAGCCATATGGTTGTCGCTTTATTGTATGAAATGCAATCGCCATGTAATTCCTTCACTTTGTCACTAAGCGGAAGTGATAGTCGTAGCAGCAATAGTTGGTGAGACGATAACGATGCTTCGATGGAGATCAAGGTGTCAATCCGGCGACGGTGGTGATTATGATGGTGCTTTGGAGATGGAGATCAAAAGCACAAGATGATGATGGCCATATCATATCACTTATATTGATTGCATGTGATGTTTATCCTTTATGGATCTTATTTTGCTTAGTTCGGCGGTAGCATTACAAGAAGATCTCTCACAAAATTTCAAGGTACAAGTGTTCTCCCTGAGTATGAACTGTTGCTACAGTTCGTCTTGCTGAGACACCACGTGATGATCGGGTGTGATAAGCTCTACGTTCACATACAATGGGTGCAAGCCAGTTTTGCACACGCAGAATACTCGGGTTAAACTTGACGAGCCTAGCATATGCAAATATGGCCTCGGAACACTAAGACCTAAAGGTCGGGCGTGAATCATATAGTAGATATGGTCAACATAATGATGTTCACCCTTGAAAACTACTCGATCTCACGTGATGTTCGGACATGGTTTAGTTGATATGGATCACATGAGCACTTAGATGATTAGAGAGATATCTATCTAAGTGGGATTTCTTAAGTAATTTGATTAATTGAACTTTAATTTATCATGAACTTAGTACCTGATAGTATTATGTATGTCTATGTTGTTGTAGATAGATGGCCCGTGCTATTGTTCCGTTGAATTTTAATGCGTTCCTAGAGAAAGCTAAGTTGAAAGATGATGGTAGCAACTACATGGACTGGGTCCATAACTTGAGGATTATCTTCATTGCTGCACAGAAGAATTACGTCCTGGAAGCACTGCTAGGTGACAAAGCCGCTGCAGGAGCAACGCCAGATGTTATGAACACCTGGCAGAGCAAAGCTGATGACTACTCGATAGTTTAGTATGCCATGCTTTACGGCTTAAAACTGGGACTTCAACGACATTCTGAACGTCATGGAGCATATGAGATGTTCCAGGAGTTGAAGTTAATATTTCAAGAAAATGCCCAGATTGAGAGATATGAAGTCTCCAATAGGTTCTACAGCTGCAAAATGGAGGAGAATAGTTTTGTTAGTGAACATATACTCAGAATGTCTGGGTACCACAACCACTTGACTCAGTTGGGAGTTAATCTTCCTGATGATAGTGTCATTGACAGAGTTCTTGAATCACTTCCACCAAGCTACAAGAGCTTCGTGATGAACTATAATATGCAAGGGATGGATAAGACTGTTCCTGAGCTCTTCTCAATGCTAAAGGCTGCGGAGGTAGAAACCAAGAAGGAGCATCAAGTGTTGATGGTCAACAATACCACTAGTTTCAAGAAAAAGGGTAAAGGGATGAAGGGGAAATTCAAGAAGAACAGCAAGCCAGTTGCTGCTCAAGTGAAGAAACCCAATTCTGGACCTAAGCCTAAAACTGAGTGCTTCTACTTCAAAGGGACTGGTCACTGGAAGCGGAACTGCCCCAAGTATTTGGCGGATAAGAAGAATGGCAAAGTGAAAGGTATATTTGATATATATGTTATTAATACTAGTTCTATTGCTAATATTTGCAACTTGAAACGGCGGCTATGAATTAAGCGAAGATTGGCTAACGACGAGGTGACGATGCGCCTGGGAAATGGTTCCAAAGTCGATGTGATCGCCGTCGGCATGCTACCTCTACATCTACCTTCGGGATTAGTTTTAGACCTAAATAATTGTTATTTGGTGCCAGCGTTGAGCATGAACATTATATCTGGATCTTCTTTAATGCGAGATGGTTATTCATTTAAATCAGAGAATAATGGTGGTTTATTTATATGATTAATATCTTTTATGGTCATGCACCCTTGATGAGTGGTCTATTTTTACTAAATCTTGATAGTAGTGATAGACATGTTCATAGTATTGAAGCCAAAAGATGCAGAGTTGATAATGATAGTGCAACTTACTTGTGGCACTACCGTTTGTGTCATATTGGTGTAAAGCGCATGAAGAAACTCCATTCGAATGGACTTCTGGAATCACCTGATTATGAATCATTTGGTACTTGGAACCATGTCTCATGGGCAAGATGACTCAAACTCCGTTCTCCGGAACAATGGAGCAAGCAACAGAGTTATTGGAAATCATACATACTGATGTATGTGGTCCAATGAACATTGAGGCTCGCGGCGGGTATCGTTATTTTCTCACCTTCACACATGATTTGAGCATATATGGGTATATCTACTTAATGAAACATAAGTCTGAAACATTTGAAAAGTTCAAAGAATTTTATAGTGAAGTGGAAAATCATCGTAAAAAGAAAATGAAGTTTCCACGACTGATCATGGAGGAGAATATTTGAGTTACGAGTTTGGTCTTCATTTGAAACAATGCAGGATAGTTTCGCAACTCACGCCACCCGGAACACCATAGCATAATGGTGTGTCCGAACGTCGTAAATGTACTTTACTAGATATGGTGCGATCTATGATGTCTCTTATTGATTCACCGCTATCATTTTGGGGATATGCTTTAGAGACGGCTGCATTCATGTTAAATAGGGCACCAGCTAAATCCGTTGAAACGACACCTTATGAACTGTGGTTCGGCAAGAAACCCAAATCGTCATTATTTAATGTTTGGGGTTGCGATGCTTATGTGAAAAAGCTTCAACCTGATAAGCTCGAACCCAAATCTGAGATGGATGAGAAGAAACTCTCATGTCCAGTTTTGCAGTAGAGATGGAACAAAGGGTCGCGATCTCGCGAGGGTG
This sequence comes from Triticum aestivum, assembly GCF_018294505.1. Taxonomy (NCBI): domain Eukaryota; kingdom Viridiplantae; phylum Streptophyta; class Magnoliopsida; order Poales; family Poaceae; genus Triticum; species Triticum aestivum. The sequence goes on along the minus strand of NC_057794.1, from coordinate 169,312,272 downwards.
AGCTAACTCCAAAAACCCGTCCTCAGTTCGGATTGCAGGCTGCAACTCGCCTGCATGAAGCAGGAATCGCTAGTAATCGCCGGTCAGCCATACGGCGGTGAATCCGTTCCCGGGCCTTGTACACACCGCCCGTCACACTATAGGAGCTGGCCATGTTTGAAGTCATTACCCTTAACCGTAAGGAGGGGGATGCCTAAGGCTAGGCTTGCGACCCATTATCTTTCTATTGCTACAAATCGACAACAAAAAACATCCCTCGGAATTCCTGTTCGATAGGAAAAAATAGCTCCGGCCCAGAGCTGAGTGAATTCCCTCTGGGTGAGCGCCAAAGAAAGATGAGACGAGACGGACTGTCATGTCTTCATAGGATACCCAAAGGAGACTGTCGGGTACACCTTCTATCATAGATCCGAAGGCAAGATATTCGTTGCTAAGAATGGGTCCTTTCTAGAGAAGGAGTTTCTCTCGAAAGAAGTGAGTGGGAGGAAAGTAGAACTTGATGAGGTAATTGTACCTGCTCCCTTATTGGAAAGTAGTTCATCACTGAAATCAGTTCCAGTGATTTCTACACCAGTAAGTGAGGAAGCTAATGATGATGATCATGAAACTTCTAATCAAATTACTACCGAACCTCGTAGGTCAATCAGATTAAGATCCACACCAGAGTGGTATGGTAATCCTGTTCTGGAGGTCATGTTACTTGACCATGACGAACCTACAAACTATGAGGAAGTGGTGATGAGCCCAAATTCGGCAAAATGTCTTAAGGCCATGAAGTCTGAGATGGGATCTATTAGTGTTAAAACCGGCGGATCTCGGGTAGGGGGTCCCGAACTGTGCGTCTAAGGCGGATGGTAAGAGGAGGCGGGGGACACGATGCTTACCCACGTTCGGGCCCTCTCGATGGAGGTAATACCCTACGTCCTTCTTGATTGATCTTGATGATATGAGTATTACAAGAGTTGATCTACCACCAGATCATAGAGGCTAAACCATAGAAGCTAGCCTATGGTATGATTGTATGTTCTCCTACAGACTAAACCCTCCGGTTTATATAGACATCGAAGGGGGCTAGGGTTACACAGAGTCAGTTACAAGGGAGGAGATTTACATATCCGTATTGCCAAGCTTGCTTTCCAAGCCAAGGAGAGTCCCATCCGGACACGGGACGAATCTTGTATCTTCATAGTCCAACAGTCCGGCCAAAGGATATAGTCCGGCTGTCCAGAGACCCCCTAATCTAGGACTCCCTCAGTAGCCCCTGAACCAGGCTTCAATGACGATGAGTCTGGCGTGAAGATCTGTCTTTGGCATTGCAAGGCGAGTTCTTCCTCCGAATACTCCATAGAAGATTTTGAACACAAGGATAGTGTCCGGCTCTGCAAAACAAGTTCCACATACCACCGTAGAGAGAATAATATTTCCACATAATCTGCTGACTCGTTTAGCAACATGACATCATGCCATGGCGGTCATTATTCGAACCGTTTTTCTCAACCAACACTGCACATATCGCGAGGCGGTTTTCTTGACACGTCTTGTCGAAGCAGAGATAGTGTCCCCCTTATTATGGGATTCTCATCAATACGGACGTGGGTAACCCAATCGTGTCCGTTGGCATGACTCCTCAATTTTAGGCAAGTCCCAGACGGCCACGTGGAGGACGCTTGATATTCACCCTCTTTATAAAGAGGCCAAGGCCTGTCCTTTTTCCCCTCTCGTGCTCAATCGAATCCTTCCCCCGCCTTGAGTTCCAACACCCAAGGCTCAGGTCAGGCGCTTCGGACCTTCAACCATGTCCAGATCAAACCTTCAAGGTCAGTGGATGCCTTCCTCTGTCACAGAGGAAGACATCAAGAAGCTAAGAGAGGTCAGGTATTTGACCAGCGAAATCTGGCACATGCTGCCTACTCGAGGGCAGGTCATTCCCACTCTCGAACCTGGCGAGAGCGTTGTATTCATCTCTCACTTCCTCCGAGGGCTAGGCCTCACTCTGGATCCCTTTGTTAGGGGGCTCATGTTCTATTATGGGCTGGATTTCCATGACCTGGCCCCGGATTCCCTCCATCACATCTCGTCGTTCACCGTCGTGTGTGAGGCCTTCCTCCGCATTACCCCACACTTCGGCCTGTGGCTAAAGACTTTCAATGTGAAGCCGAAGATGATCGAGGGGCGACACGCAGAGTGCGGAGGGGCTACAATAAGCAAAAGCGCTGATGTTCCATGGACATAGGGTTCCTTCCCAGAGGTGTCCAGTTTATGGCAACGGGAGTGGTTTTATATCATAGTACCCGGAGTACCAAGTGGGTAGCCGCCCCAGCCTTTCACTCGGGCCCCCCACCACAACTGGCGTCATGGATCAACAAGGGGCTGGACTGCGGGTCAGTAAATGATGTGCCGATATTGCAGAGTCGCATCCGAGATCTCCTTGAGAGAGATGTCAGCCTGGTCACGGTAATGCAAGTCATGCCAGTTCGTCGAGTCCCGCCTTGCAAATGTCGACCCCTCTGTATGTGGGAATTCAACCCGGAAGGACCGCGAACTATTCAGCACTTCCTTAGCATGACGCTCGAAGAGATGTACAAATTGTTCTTCGGACCACAAATAAAGTGTCCGGACACCACCGAGGATGCGGGTCTGAGCTGTAATCGCCCGGATACCCAAGTAAGTAATCCCGTGGCCGAACATGCTGTCTTTTTATTTATCATTACATCATTCTGAAAAGTCGCTCCTTCACCAGGACTGGGTAACAAAGGCGAAGATGATCAGGTGTTCGGCCCCCTTCCCGAAGGCTCGGCCGATCCAATACTAGCTAGAATGCTCGAGCCGGCACCTTATTAGGCACACTGAAGGGGGGATAAAGGCGGGAATAAAGAGGCTGAAAGCAGGCCTCACTCATTATTCTTCCCAGCCGGGGGAATTAGCGCCTCCGCGAAGGAGGATAACCAGGGAGAAGAATCTGAAATTCCCTCTCCCCAAGGAAGGAAGAGGACCACCTCTGAAGAGCCGGAAACAAAGGTTTCCAAACGGGGGAAGAAATCTTCGCCAGAGGGTCCTGCCTCGGAGGGTACTCTTGCCTAACAGTGCCCGCAAGGGGATCAGCCCTCTACCGAGCTGTAAGTAAACAAAAAGTACTTAATAGTAAAAATATCCTACATTGCTTCTGAAGACAATAACCGAAGCATATATCTTGTAGTTCGGATCGTAGCCATCTCGGCAGAGTTCGTCTTTGGGGGATCTTCTTCCGGAGATGATGGAGAGCGAAACACCTCCCCATGCCACCCCGCCTCATGAGGCGGGCGACCCTGAAGTGTCGTCGCGGAGGGTTTCTCCTAATCCGCCAAGGCCAGAGGGTAATCCTTCGGCCACCCGAAGTCCTCGTTATTCGTCTCCTAAGGAGATCAACAGAAGGAGTCCGGAACCGTCCGATGTTCGATCGGATGCAGTGAAGGATCTTCTGGAGCAAGAGGCCATCTCAGAAGCGCATCGTACGCTAATGGATATGGTGATTGAGAGGATTTCATCCGCTGAAAGCGGGTTGCATGAAGCTTTTATGAGTCTGCTGAAAGGCTTTGAAGTAAGTGGAATAGTGTATGTTTTTTGACAGTACCACACACGTTAGGTGTGCACTATTCAGATAGTAGCCCCTGAGACTCTGGTTGCTGTCAAGAACGGCGGCAAAGAGAGGATCATAGTCCCAGGTAATAATCAGGCCACCTTCATGTGCAGGTGGCTGAAGGTCTGGTGGCTAGCCGGACTGGTGAGTTTGCCGAGCTGAAGCGACAACTTGATGCGGCAGATGCCGACATCGTTCTTGTCAACAAGCGGCTTGACGAGGCACAGGGTATGTGGTTTCTCCGGTGATCAACACATAGAAATAGGAGCATGATGCTGGTATCTTTAATATGTTGTGACTACAGATGGAGCTGCCACCGTGGAGACCCTTCAGGCGGAACTTGCCCGAGCCAAGGAACAAGCCAGGAATAGTGATGCGGCCGCTCTAAAGGCGGTCGAAGAGCTGAGGGCCGAACAGGCTGCGCATTGCGAAAGCAAGGAAACAATAGCCAAGATGGTCGTTGAGTTGAAAGATGCCGCCGACTGTTACCAGCTTCTTGAAAAAGAAAGCCGGGCGAAGGTGGCGGACCTGGAGAAGTCCATGGTAGCAGCCAAGGAAGCCCACTCTAAAATCAGAGCGGCGAAGGAGGAGCTGCGTCAAGCTGGGGATATCACGGCTGGGAAGCCCTTTTTGTTGCGGATGAAGTTCAGAGATCCGAAGTATGCCCCTCTTGATCAACTATGGAGTTCTGCAGACGCATACATGGATTTGGAAGCCAGTGTTGCTGATGCGGACGAGTACTTCAAAGATCAAAAAGATCGTGAAGTGGAAAGGCTATTCTGGTCACAGTTCCATGTTCTTGTGCGTCCGCTACTGTTGAATGAGCGAATGACCGAGTGGGCCGAGCTCCATAGGTTGTCCGGGCTTGCCATGAGGTCTGTTGTAGATCATCCGTGGCTAGAAGGGCCAAGGACAAATAGTTATTTTAGTTTAGTGCAACAGTTCCTTGGTGCTATGCCGCACATCGACGCTATGAAGAGGTCGGCGTGCATAGAGGGTGCGCGTATGGAAATTGCCCGTGTCAAGACATACTAGGCAGAGATGGAGGGCACCGCTATTGCAACCCAGAGTTCGGCCGTAGGCCGAGTACCTGCTGAGCACTACTTTGAAGAAGTCCTTGAAGGCGCTCGTTCAATAGAGGCTAAGTGCTCGAAGAATATTATTTTCTAGTGACATGCATTCGCATTGTAAAAACATTGTTTTATTGAATTATAAAGGTTGTGTTTATACTTTTGCCTGAAAGTATTATGATGCCTCCTGTGCGGCCGTTTATGTAGATATGTATATAACCTGAAAGTTTGCAGTCGTCGGCTTCAGCCCCCACGCATATGATGCGGGGGTGTTTGCAAAAAAACTCGTATTCACACTGGATCCAACGTCTTGGTCCATTAAGGAGGTGGTGGCGCAGCGAACGAGGCAATTGGACTATATTGCTTTAACACTTTCACTTAGCCATAGGAGTTTGATAGTGGGTCTACTATATAGCCCCTGGTACCTCTGCGCTCTTCCGAATACGGTGCGCGTACGTACATGACAGGGAAACGGCCCTTCATTAATGCGGAGGAATCTCGAAGATTCCGCTAAGTCATCGAGTGGTTGACCAGTCTCGCGCTTTATCATGACAGTCAGTTTTCGGCTTTCTGTACTGAGGTGCTCATCCGGATGAACCAGGGCACAATCGCAGTACTTCTCCCGGTGCCGCCTTAGCCGATAGAGCGGAACATAAGGTAGAAAAACACGGGAGCCGGGCAAACCCAACATTTGACCAAAGACATGATTCGGAGCTGATGCATATAAGGCCAAACTCGCGACGCCAAACACTCCCTAAGGTATTCAGTCTTTATAACATATTCTAGGATGAATAATTCCCTTAAAAATAAACCCCGGGTGTCCAGGTATGTGCAATATTCTGACGTGGCGAAATGCCAATAACACCAGCATCCTTCTTGGTTGTATTGAGTATCCGGAGGATGTGAACAACAAGAGACAGTAAAAAAGGTTTACGCAGGGTCTTAATCTGAAAAGAAACCTTTGAGCGGGTCCCTACTGCACGTCTGCGCCTATGTCTCCGTTGTGCCTTGTCCTGGACGGGTGTAGCACGATTGTCATCTGTAAAAGAGAAGAACTTGGGTGAAATTTGTCGTGCCAAAAAATTTGCTTATTTTCGATAAACCATTAAAATTCAAGATAAGTCAAGTTGAGCCGAACTAGCCCTGATTACACGCGGGAAGCCCCTCGTGCCGTCTATGAGGGTTTAACCATCAAACCAATCTCAGGTATATCAAGTGATGTGCCGGGTTTGTCTAACCGTGTCCGTGGTCTTGATGACCTGTCATTTATTCTGGTTAGTGAGGCCGTCTAGTGCTCGACTGTTAAAGCCGCCGCTCGTTCTTCCGCGCATAGAGAACGCTAAATATTTCCACTAACTGTGATGGTGCCACGTGGACCGGGCATCTTAAGCTTGAGAGAAGCGTAATGCGGTACTGCATTAAAACGACTGAAAGACGCTCTTCCGGGTAGTGCTTGATAGCCGCTTCGGAATGGAGCGATGTCGAATGTTAACTTTTTGCTTTGGAAGTTGTCGGGAGAACCGAATACAACCTCTAGTAATAGAGATCCCGTACAGCGGGCCTCTGGGCCTGGTATTGCTCCCTTGAAGGTAGTATTACTGTTGTTGATTTTTGTCGGGTCTATCCCCATTACGCGGACTGCGTCCTGATATATCAGATTAAGACTACTGCCGCCGTCCACAAGGACTCGTGTGAGATGCTATCCATTTATTATTGGGTCTAACACCAAGGCAGCCAATCCTTCATGCCAGATTCTTGTCGGGTGATCCCTGCGATCAAAAGTGATCAGGCAGGCCAACCAGGGGTTTAACTTAGGGGTGACGGGCTCTACGGCGCGTGTGTCTCGGAGTGCATGTTTGCTTCTCCTCTCTGTCATGTGGATCATGTTTACTGTTTTAACCTCTGGTGGGAATTTTTTCTGTCCCCCAGTGCTTTGCTGGCGAGGCTCGTCCTCGTCTTCACTTGGTGTCTCCCTCCCCTTGTGTTCGGCGTTTAGCTTATCGGCTTGCTTGAAGACCCAGGATTCTCTGTGGGTGTGATTTGCAGGTTTATCGGGGGTGCCATGAATCTGGCATAGTTTGTCTAGAATCTTATATAGGCTGGACGGTCCATCTCTGCTGCCTTTGAAAGGCTTTTTCCGCTGACCTGGTCGAGAGTCCCTGAATCCGGCGTTGACCGCCGTATTATCTGGGCTTTCTTCTTTATTTCGATGCTTGCTTTTACTGCGTCTTGGTTTTCCATTGGCATCCCTGACTTTGGATGTGCTTGGGTCGCTGGTGCTACTGCGGTCTAACCAGCTATCTTCGCCTGCGCAAAAGCGGGTCATGAGGCTTGTCAGGGCTGCCATTGTTCTTGGTTTTTCTTGGCCGAGGTGTCTGGCGAGCCATTCGTCTCAGACGCTGTGCTTAAAAGCTCCTAAGGCCTCAGCATCCGGGCAGTCGATAATTTGGTTCTTCTTAGTGAGAAACCTATTCCAAAGCTTTCGGGCCGACTCTTCGGGCTATTGAATTATATGACTTAAATTGTCTGCATCCAGAGGTCGGACGTAGGTCCCTTGAAAATTAGCGCGAAAAGCATCCTCGAGCTCCTCCCAACTTCCAATTGAGTTTTTGGGGAGGCTTTTCAGCCAGTGCCGAGCTAGTCCTTTAAGCTTGAGGGGCAAGTACTTGATGGCGTGGAGATCGTCTCCGCGAGCCATATGGAAATGGAGGATAAAGTCCTCAATACAGACCCCAGGGTCTGTGGTCCCGTCGTACGCCTCTATGTTCAGTGGTTTGAATCCTTCTGGAAATTCGTGGTCCAGTACCTCATCGATGAAACATAGGGGGTGTGCGGCTCCTGTATTTGGATGTATCATGGCGTTCAGACAGTTGTGGTATTCGGTTTTGATTTTGTGCCAGAGCGCACTTCCTAGATCCATAGATGGATCTAGTCATATTGGATTTCTGGCGCAAGTCCTCACGTAGATCGTGTGTTGACTTATGTGCGGCCTTGTTAGCTGCTCTATCACGACCACAAAGCGGTTGATCCGGCCGGTTGGCCGTTTTATTTTTCGGCTGTGTGGGCTCTACGGCCTCATCGTCGAATTCAGGTAATAGCTTGCGCTTTGGATAGCTCTTTGTGTGGTAACTTCCATCATACTTTTCTTCGTTGTCGAGCACTTTGTTCCACCTGCTGTTGACCGTATTTTGTGCGACATTAAGCCTTTGCTTCTGCTTCTTCAGACTCCTCGCTGTGGCAATAAGACTTCTGTGAATGTTCTCTTGTTCCAAGTGCGTTTCTGGGATGATGTGTGCATCTTCGTCTAGACTGTTTTCCTCCCCAGAGGGGGGCTGATGAGGTTTATCCTCGGCGTCGCCGTGTTCGGACATCGGATCCGTAATATGTTCGCCGTTCGCAGTTTCATTGTGCTCTGCCGCTGGGTCAATGTGGTTGTAACATCCCAAAATTCTAAATTTTGGAATGTTATAATAAATAGATAGATTGATTGTTTGTTTGATTGTTGTGTGATTGATTGAGTGAAATTCGAAACTTTTTGAAAGTTAAATGAGAGGGAATAAAAGGACTTTCCCAAACTTTCACCTTTTGCATTTTGATCTCTGTGAATTCAAATTCTTTTCAAAAACAAAACCCTTGAGAGAAGATGACATGACTTTTTCCATTTAAATAAATGAAAAGGGATTTGAAAAGATTTGAATTTCATTTGGAAATATTTTTAATTCAGAAACTTCAAGCAACTCAATGATTTTCATGAGAGAAGATAAAATGACTTCTTCAAATTATATGAAATATGAGTTGGGAGTTTAAAAGGATCAAAATTTAAAATCCTTTTGAAATTATTTTCAATTTGGAGTTATTTGGATTTTATTCAAATTATTTTTCTCCAAAAATAAAATATATGGAAAATAGGGTAACATGATTTCCTACATCAGAAGATTGGAGAGAAATAAATTTGAATTAATTTTGATATTTTTATAATGATTTTTATTAGATTTTATTAGACCCGTAGCACTCTTTGAATTATCTGAATTTGTGTGAATTTTATTTAATGCTAGGAAAATGTTCAGCTTGTAGAAAATCTTTTTCCGAAAATTTTGATATATAATATGCCTATATAAAGTTTTAGTTTTATTTTTGTTTTTCAGTTTATCGCCTTCTGTTTTAAAAAAAAAACAAATAACAAAAATTGCGCGCGTGCCTGAAACTAACTGTCGCCCACGTGCGCATCATAGTACCAGTGGGCGCCCCATCTTTTCTTTTTCTTTATCCTATATGGGCCAGGCCCAGCCGGTCATATTCCTTCCCCATAGTTTTTCTTTTCTTTTCAATTGCTCAAAAAAAATATTTTACAGCGTGCGCTGCCGGCCGAACCACCTAAAGGCCTTTTGGCCCATGACGCACGTCCCATCTCTGTTTCATATATTTTTGTCTACGTTTAGTCCCACATTGCCTAACCTTTGATCCTTAAACCTCTTTTCCACCTATAAATATAGACCCAGAGCCTCCAAAAAATCATCTGATTCAGGTTAAATCAATATTTTGGTTTGACTAGACAAAAATATTTTTCTCCTCTCCGGCGCGACTTTTGGAAATTGTCTCCTTTCCCCAAAGTCATTTTTTCTCCACCTTATAAAGGTATCTTTCTTTATGCTTCCGTAGTTTATTATTTCTAGACTAACAAGATAAAATAATTAGATTATCAATTAGTCTACATATTTATACATTAGACCCTAGCCGTAGCTATTTTTCTTCCGTAAAACAGGTTGGCCCTGATTTTTCAAATAGCCATAACTTTTTACTTGTTCATCCAAATTAGATCAAACCAACGCCTATAGCTTCGTCTTGTTTTTACCTATCCAGTGAACCTGTCACATCAACTTTTTGAAATTTTCAATTTTCGAATTTTGTTCAGATTTATATTCAAACTTCTTTTGATCATAATTTGAGTTTTATAACTCCGTTTGAGTTGATTCTTTTTGCAAATCAAAGCTCTTGACCTAAACTTTCTGATAAGGCCAAATTCACATAATTTTGGTACTATTAGAAATTTTTTTATGCTGCAAGAATTATTTGCTTGGTTTTGATGTTTTCTGAATCGTCTTCTTCGATCTTTCTGACCTTTTGAGTGAGTGCTTATGTGTGGTTACTATTGCTTGCTTACGATAGATTGACCGGAGTGAGATGAGTAGATCTATCAAGAGTTATGAGTGCCAATCATCTTCATCAACATTGCAGGCAAGTTCACACTTTGATCATATTCCTTTCATACCCAGTTTCTATGCATTAGTTTCAACCTCAAACATTGCATGAGTAGGATTGATAACATGTGGGTATTGGGAAGTAGTTGATGAGGTAGGAACCTATTGCCCTGCATTCAAACCTTGGTAGTTACTATTATGTTGCTTATATTGCTTGCTATGCTCATAGACGTGGATTGGGTTTGAGAGTATTCATGACAGATGTGAGATTGTTAATTAATGGTTTAATTAAGGTGGCAACTTTAACACACATCTGGGTGGATTGAGGCACCTGGGTATTCCAGCGATTGCTTGTTTAGGCACCTGGGTATTCCAGCGATTGCCTGTTTTTCTTTATGGACCGCCACCTAGGCTCAAAGGGATCATGAGATTATTCATACTAGAAACTTTCGTGTGTAGCCACAAGCTATTATGGGCTCTAGCATAGTTGATTAAATCATGTGAACTCTTACAGTGGTAGACTAGCAGATGTAGGGGATGTAGGTGGTACGGTCTACCCATCGTAAGGTGCAAACGCTTCTGAAAGACTGTGTCTCGATCATCCGTTTCTCAAACACCATGTAGTGCGAGAAATCCAACGGAGGAGATCCAGTCTTGTGGAGAAAAGTGCACAAACCTCTGCAGAGTGTATAAACTAATCATGATTAGCCGTGTCCCCGGTTATGGACGTCTTGAGTATCTAGTACTTGGATTATCATGTGAATCTCATCATGTGACTTCAAATAATTATGTTGGGTTTTAATGATGATGCTTAATTGGGATTGAGAGGGTGTTAACGCTCTCAATGTTTAACAACCACCATGATACTTAAATAAAATTTATTCCTCTGCAGTAGGGAAAAATTGGCTTTATGGAAAACTGTAACAATAGAGCTTTTCCACCAGCCATATATGCATGTAGTGATAGCCATTATTCATCATTGCTCTACAGTGTGAATTTGCTAGTACATTCAATGTACTGACCCTTTGTGGCTGCAACGTCTCATGTTGTAGGATCTTACGGCAAGTAAGTGATACGTTAGGGTTACGATTTCTACACTCAACTTTGCCATTGGTGTTGATGGGAATCCACAACCTTGTTGTTACTTCTACTATTTGGATTGAGGTAATAGTATTTACGTTACTTTTACATGTGATTTACCTCTATTATAAATCTTCGAGTATTGTGTGTGTTAGCATTCCGATCCAGGGATGACGCTTACGCATAGAGACTTGATCCATTCGGGTCGGGTCGCTACAGTGGTCGTCGTTTCCTTTGGAGTCGACTAGAGTGTTATTTTCTCTTTGCGCTGTTATCGCCGGTTTTTGCTATGGCGGGACTTAGAGCGGCGCCGCTGATGTCGGCGCTTGGGTTGTTTCTTCGATGGTTCATGCTCCGCTGTCTCATCACCATTGCCTTCTTTGGGGGTGTCCACCATGTATATATCATATGATGAGGAGGCGGCCCAGCGCCCTGTGGGCGGTGGTTCCTGTTCGTCTCCTGCATCGTCGTCCATACCGTCGATGTCTTCGGAGTCGAAGTCGAGCATGTCGGTTAAATCGTCGATAGTGGCTACTAAGTGGGTGGTAGGTGGGGAGAAAATTTCTTCGTCATCCACATCCCATTCTAGCCGGACATAGTTCAGCCAAGGTTATCCTGACAAGGATAGAGACCTTAATGAATGTAGCACGTCGCCGAAAGGTGAGTGCTAAAAGATATCCACGGAGGTGAACTCCATGACCGGCACCCAATCGGATTCGATAGGCATGGATGCAGGCGGCTCGGAGTCCGTAGCCGGAGACGAATCTAGTGGTTCGGCAACACGGCTCTCATAAGGGGTGAAGTTAGTATCCGTCTCTATCGCCACTGAGAGTGCGGCCTCCACAGTGGGGTCTATCGACCCGTCCTCGGATGGCGCAATTTGCTCCGGATTTAAGGCCAGTGTAGTTGCAGGTGTGATCTCCCGAACACTGTCCGACGACAGAGCTAAATCATGCTCGTCGTGATCGTGCGGTGCACCTGACATGGGCTCGAATCCGTCGAAGATCAAGTCTCCGCGGATGTCGGCAGTGTAGTTTAAGTTTCCGAACTTGACCTGATGGCCAGGGGCATATCTCTCAATCTGCTCCAGATGGCCAAGCGAGTTGGCCCGCAGTGCGAAGCCGCCGAATACGAATATCTGTCCTGGGAGGAAAACCTCGCCCAGGACCGCATCGTCACCGATGATCGAAGGAGCCATCAAGCCTTACGGTGATGGCACAGTGGAACTCTCAATGAAAGCACCAATGTCGGTGTCAAAACCGGCGGATATCTGGTAGGGGGTCCCGAACTGTGCGTCTAAGGCGGATGGTAACAGGAGGCGGGGGACACGATGCTTACCCAGTTTCCGGCCCTCTCAATGGAGGTAATACCCTACATCACGCTTGATTGATCTTGATGATATGAGTATTACAAGAGTTGATCTACCACAAGATCGTAGAGGCTAAACCCTAGAAGCTAGCCTATGGTATGATTGTATATTCTCCTATGGACTAAACCCTCCGGTATATATAGACACAGGAGGGGGCTTGGGTTACACAGAGTCGGTTACAAGGGAGGAGATTTACATATCCATATTGTGAATCTTGCCTTCCACGCCAAGGAGAGTCCCATCCGAACACAGGACGAAGTTTTCTATATTGTATCCTCATAGTCCAACAGTCCAGCCAAATGATATAGTCCGGCTGTCCGGAGACCCCCTAATCCAGGACTCCCTCAGGATCCATGTATGAGAACAAAGTGTCGACTTTGGTTGACTATCCAGATGATCGGCATGCCATAGAGAATAAATGGATCTTTAAGAATAAGACTGACGCTCACGGTAATGTTCCTATCTACAAAGCTTAACTTGTTGCAAAAGGTTTTCGACAAGTTCAAGGAGTTGACTACGATGAGACTTTCTCACCCGTAGCAATGCTTAAGTTCGTCCGAATCATGTTAGAAATTGCCGCATTTTATGATTATTAAATTTGGCAAATGGATGTCAAAATTGCATTCCTTAATGGATATCTTAAAGAAGAGTTTTATATGATGCAACCAGAACGTTTTGTCGATCCAAAAGTTGCTAACAAAGTGTGCAAGCTCCAGCGATGCATTTATGCACTGTGGCAAGCCTCTCGGAGTTGGAATATACACTTTGATAGTGTGATCAAAGCATATGGTTTTATATAGAATTTTGGAGAAGCCTGTATTTACAAGAAAGTGAGTGTGAGCTCTGTAGCATTTCCGATATTATATGTAGATAACATTGTGTTGATCGGAAATGATACTGAATTTCTGAATAGCATAAAAGGATACTTGAATAAGAATTCTTCAATGAAAGACCTCCGTGAAGCTGCTTATATATTGGGCATCAAGATCTATAGAGATAGATCAAGATGCTTAATTGGACTTTCACAAAGCATATACCTTGATAAAGTTTTGAAGAAGTTAAAAATGGATAAAGCAAGGAAAGGGTTCTTGCTTGTGTTACAAGGTGTGAAGTTGAGTCAGACTCAATGCTCGACCAATTCAGAAGATAGAGAGAAAATGAAAGTCATTCCCTATGCTTCAGCCACAGGTTCTATCATGTATGCAATGTTGTGTACCAGACCTAATGTGTGCCTTTCTATTAGTTTAGCGGGGAGGTACCAAAGTAATCCAGGAGTGGATCACTAGACAGCGGTCAAGAACATCCTAAAATACCTGAAAAGGACTAAGGATATGTTTCTCATTTATGGAGGTGACAAAGAGCTCGTCGTAAATGGTTACGTCAATGAAAGCTTTGACACTGATCCGGATGACTCTAAATCACAAACTGGATACATCCGTAGGGCCCGTGAGGCCCTCTCCATCGTCCTTCGAGTTATTGCGCTCCTCATGGTGTCGAGCATTGTCAACATGGTCAATGAACATGAGGATTCAGGAGATGACTTTATTTTGATTGGATGACAGTAGGGACCCACTAGGGCCATAGCCGTACGTACGCAAGTGCCTCCTTATTATGTACAACTATTTATTTATTTTGCTTCCTCCTGGTTTCCTGACATCGCGATCCCACACCATTGTCAACATATGTAGTCAATAAACGAGAGAATTGCACAAGGAGCGGCCTATAGTTGAGACCAAGTAGCTCGAGCAGTATTTGTGTTTTTGAGGTGTGATCACTTCAGAGTTTTTCTTGAGCGATGTTTTCATTGCTGTTCAGAGGAGAGTAGGGTATTAACTGGGCGGGCTGTGGCCCGTCTAGCCTAGGCCAGATATCCAGCCCAGATATTAAAAAATTTCAAGCTGAAAATGGCTAGCCCAGCTATACTTTTTTTTGAGGAATACCTAGGCAAGGTCAACTTGTTATTCTCCGCCCCACTGGGCTGCAAATCTTTTCTAGGAGGGATGCATTAGGCTTAACAGGAAAATGGGCTTTAATAAATATTAAATGGGATGTAATTATGAAAACGGGGTAGTAACTATAAAAAAATGCACCAAACACGTAATTAGTTTATAAAATTTTATTTTTGAATTTTGAAAATTTTAATTTCATTAATTGTTGCGCGCGCAATGTTTCGTTGGATATTTACGTAATAGAAATTTATATTGAATTTTTATTTAATATGACTGGAAATTTCAAGATAAAAATATTTCGGATCCCATCAAAATGTGGGAATTTTTTTGAATTCTGTTTTGTACAGTTGGTTGAAATTATTAATCATTATCCTTGCTAGAAAATGGGTTGTACTTTTAACAAACTATAAATGGGCTGTTGTGAATTCCATTAGAATTCAAAATGGGCTGTACATTCTTACAAATCGCAAATGGGCTATAAGTTCTCCGCCACACACTTGTGGGCCTACTAAGTTGACGTGTCCCCCCAAAAAAGTAAGTTGACGCGTATGCAAGGCTTTGTCAACTCATAGTCAACACACGGTCCTAGCAGCAGTGGCCATTGGATGTCCATCCAACGGATGTCGTGCTTCTTCTTCAATCTCAGATATTCTAGCTTCAGCCACCCAAAAATTGATTACTCCCCCTGACATCTGGGGCACACCGTTTCGGCGGCTGACTTGTTGGCCTACTAAGTTGACGCGTACCAAGTGCTTTGTCAACTTAGTCATTATAAATGATTATAGCTTCAGTGACCATACGAGGGTACGTGGACAACACTCTTCCCTCCTATAGCTATGCATCACCATGATAGATCTTTTGTGTGCGTAGGAATTTTTTGAAATTACTGCATTCCCCAACAGTGGCATCCGAGCCAGGTCTATGCGTAGATCTTATATACATGAGTAGAACACAAAGGAGTTGTGGGCGTGGGTATATACATATAGCTTGCCGTCACTAGTTGATTCTTGAGTCAGCGGTATTGTTGGATGACGCATCCCAGACCGACATTACGCGTACGGTTACACGAGACTGGTTCTACCGACGTGCTTCGCACACAGGTGGCTGGTGGGTGTCAGTTTCTCCAACTTTAGTTGAATCGGATTCAATGAACAGGGTTCTTTCTAAAGATCAAAAAGCAATCACTATACCGCGTTGTGGTTTTTGATGTTTAGGTAAAAACGGTTCTTGCTCAGCCCGTAGCAGCCACGTAAAACTTGCAACAACAAAGTAGAGGATGTCTAACTTGTTTTTGCAGGGCATGTTCTAATGTGATATGGTCAAGACATGATGCAAAATTTTATTGTACGAGATGAGCATGTTTTGTAACATAGTTATCGGGAATTGGCAGGAGCCATATGGTTGTCACTTTATTGTATGAAATGCAATCGCCATGTAATTGCTTCACATTTTCACTAAGCGGTAGCGATAGTCGTAGTAGAAATAGTTGGTGAGATGACAACGATGCTTCGATGGAGATCAAGGTGCCAAGCCGGTGACGGTGGTGATCATGACGGTGCTTTGGAGATGGAGATCAAAAGCACAAGATGATGATGGCCATATCATATCACTTATATTGATTGCATGTGATGTTTATCCTTTATGCATCTTATTTTGCTTAGTTCGGCGGTAGCATTATAAGAAGATCTCTCAGTAAATTTCAAGGTACAAGTGTTCTCCCTAAGTATGCACCGTTGCTACAGTTCGGTGTGCCGAGACACCACGTGATGATCGAGTGTGATAAGCTCTACGTTCACATACAACGGGTGCAAGCCAGTTTTGCACACGCAAAATACTCGGGGTAAACTTGACGAGCCTAGCATATGCAGATATGGCCTCGGAACACTAAGACCGAAAGGTCGGGCGTGAATCATATAGTAGATATAACCAACATAGTGATGTTCGCCATTGAAAACTACTCCATCTCACGTGACGATCGGACATGGTTTAGTTGATATGGATCACGTGATCACTTAGATGATTAGAGAGATATCTATCTAAGTGGGATTTCTTAAGTAATTTGATTAATTGAACTTTAATTTATCATGAACTTAGTACCTGATAGTATTATGCATGTCTATGTTGTTGTAGATAGATGGCCCGTGTTATTGTTCCATTGAATTTTAATGCGTTCCTAGAGAAAGCTAAGTTGAAATATGATGGTAGCAACTACACGGACTGGGTCCGTAACTTGAGGATTATCCTCATTGCTGCACAGAAGAATTACATCCTGGAAGCACCGCTAGGTAACAAAGCCGCTGCAGGAGCAACGCCAGATGTTATGAACACCTGGCAGAGCAAAGCTGATTACTACTCGATAGTTCAGTGTGCCATGCTTTACGGCTTAAAACCGGGACTTCAACGACGTTCTGAACGGCATGGAGCATATGAGATATTCCAGGAGTTGAAGTTAATATTTCAAGAAAATGCCCGAATTGAGAGATATGAAGTCTCCAATAGGTTCTATAGCTGCAAAATGGAGGAGAATAGTTTTGTCAGTGAACATATACTCAGAATGTCTGGGTAACACAACCACTTGACTTAGTTGGGAGTTAATCTTCCTGATGATAGTGTCATTGACAGAGTTCTTCAATCATTGCCACTAAGCTACAAGAGCTTCGTGATGAACTATAATATGCAAGGGATGGTTAAGACTATTCCCGAGCTCTTCTCAATGCTAAAGGCTGCTGAGGTAGAAATCAAGAAGGAGCATCAAGTGTTGATGGTCAACAAGACCACTAGTTTCAAGAAAAAGGGTAAAGGGACGAAGGGGAACTTCAAGAAGAATAGCAAGCCAGTTGCTGCTCAAGTGAAGAAACCCAAGTCTGGACCTAAGCCTAAAACTGAGTGCTTCTACTTCAAAGGGACTGGTCACTGGATGCGGAACTGCCCCAAGTATTTGGCGGATAAGAAGAATGCCAAAGTGAAAGGTAGATTTGATATACATGTTATTGATGTGTACCTTAGTAATGCTCGCAGTAGCGCCTGGGTATTTGATACTGGTTCTGTTGCTAATATTTGCAACTTGAACCGGGGGCTACGAATTAAGCGAAGATTGGCTAAGGACGAGGTGACGATTCGCGTGGGAAATGGTTCCAAAGTCGATGTGTTCGCCGTCAGCATGCTACCTCTACATCTACCTTCGGGATTAGTTTTAGACCTAAATAACTGTTATTTGGTGCCAGTGTTGAGCATGAACATTATATCTGGATCTTCTTTGATGCGAGATGGTTATTCATTTAAATCCGAGACGTCATAATTGTAATTTACTAGATATGGTGCAATCTATGATTTCTCTTATTGATTTACCGCTATCATTTTGGGGATATGCTTTAGAGACGGCTGCATTCACGTTAAATTGGGCACCAGCTAAATCCGTTGAAACGACACCTTATGAACTGTGGTTCGGCAAGAAACCCAAATTGTCGTTTCTTAAAGTTTGGGGCTGCAATGCTTATGTGAAAAAGCTTCAACCTGATAAGCTCGGACCCAAATCGAAGAAATGTTTCTTCATAGGATACCCAAAGGAGACTATTGGGTACACCTTCTATCATAGATCCGAAGGGAAGATATTCGTTGCTAAGAATGGGTCCTTTCTAGAGAAGGAGTTTCTCTCATAAGAAGTGAGTGGGAGGAAAGTAGAACTTGATGAGGTAATTGTACCTGCTCCCTTATTGGAAAGTAGTTCATCACTGAAATAAGTTCAAGTGATTCCTACACTAGTAAGTGAGGAAGCTAATGATGATGATCATGAAACTTCTGATCAAGTTACTACCAAACCTCTTATGTCAACCAGAGTAAGATCCACACCAAAGTGGTACGGTAATCCTGTTCTGGAGGTCATGTTACTTGACCATGATGAACCTACGAACTATGAGGAAGCGATGATGAGCCCAGATTCCGCAAAATGTCTTGAGGCCATGAAATCTGAGATGGGATCCATGTATGAGAACAAAGTGTGGACTTTAGTTGACTTTCCCGATGATCGGCATGCCATAGAGAATAAATGGATCTTGAAGAAGACTGACGCTGACGGTAATGTTCCTGTCTACAAAGCTTGACTTGTTGCAAAAGGTTTTCGACAAGTTCAAGGATTTGACTACGATGAGACTTTCTCACCCGTAGCGATGCTTAAGTTTGTCCGAATCATGTTAGAAATTTCCGCATTTTATGATTATTAAATTTGGCAAATGGATGTCAAAATTGCATTCCTTAATGGATATCTTAAAGAAGAGTTGTATATGATGCAACCAGAAGGTTTTGTCGATCCAAAAGGTGCTAACAAAGTGTGCAAGCTCCAGCGATCCATTTATGGACTGGCGCAAGCCTCTCGGAGTTGGAATATACGCTTTGATAGTGTGATCAAAGCATATGGTTTTATACAGACTTTTGGAGAAGCCTGTATTTACAAGAAAGTGAGTTCGAGCTCTGTAGCATTTCCGATATTATATGTAGATGACATAGTGTTGATTGGAAATGATACTGAATTTCTGAATAGCATAAAAGGATACTTGAATAAGAATTTTTCAATGAAAGACCTCGGTTAAGCTGCTTATATATTAAGCATTAAGATCTATAGAGATAGATCAAGACGCTTAATTGGACTTTCACAAAGCATATGCCTTGATAAAGTTTTGAAGAAGTTCAAAATGGATCAAGCAAGGATAGGGTTCTTGCTTGTGTTACAAGGTGTGAAGTTGAGTCAGACTCAATGCCCCACCACTTCAGAAGATAGAGAGAAAATGAAAGTCATTCCCTATGCTTCAGCCATAGGTTCTATCATGTATGCAATGATGTGTACCAGACCTAATGTATGCCTTTCTATTAGTTTAGCAGGGAGGTAACAAAGTAATCTAGGAGTGGATCACTATACAGCGGTCAAGAACATCCTAAAATACCTGAAAAGGACTAAGGATATGTTTCTCGTTTATGGAGGTGACAAAGAGCTCGTCGTAAATGGTTACATCGATGCAAGCTTTGACACTGATCCGGATGACTCTAAGTCACAAACTGGATACACATTTTTATTAAATGGTGGAGCTGTTAGTTGGTGCCGTTCCAAGCAGAGCGTCGTGGCGGGATCTACGTGTGAAGTGGAGTACATAGCTGCTTTGGAGCAGCAAAATGAAAGAGTCTGGATGAAGGAGTTCATATCCGATCTAGGTGTAATATGTAGTGCATCGGGTCCAATGAAAATCTTTTGTGACAATATTGGTGCAATTGCCTTGGCAAAGGAATCCAGATTTCACAAGAGAACCAAGCACGTCAAAAGACACTTCAGTTACATCCACGATCAAGTCAAGGAGAGAGACATAGAGATTTGCAAGATACATACGGATCTGAATGTTGCAGACCCATTGACTAAGCCTCTCTCACGAGCAAAACATGATCAGCACCAAGACTCCATGGGTGTTACAATCATTACAATATAATCTAGATTATTGACTCTAGTGCAAGTGGGAGACTAAAGGAAATATGCCCTAGAGGAAATAATAAAGTTTTTATTTATATTTCCTTATATCATGATAAATGTTTATTATTCATGCTAGAATTGTATTAATCGGAGACTTAGTACATGTGTTAATACATAGACAAACAAAGTGTCACTAGTATGCCTCTACTTGACTAGCTCATTGAATCAATGATGGTTATGTTTCTTGACCATAGACATGAGTTGTCATTTGATTAACGGGATCACATCATTAGAGAATGATGTGATTGACTTGACCCATCCATTAGCTTAGCACGATTATCGTTTAGTTTGTTGCTATTGCTTTCTCGATAACTTATACATGTTCCTATGACTATGAGATCATGCAACTCCCGAATACCGGAGGAACACTTATTGTGCTATCAAACATCACAACGTAACTGGGTGACTACAAAGATGCTCTATAGGTGTCTCCGATGGTGTTTTTTGAGTTGGCATAGATCAAGATTAGGATTTGTCACTCCGAGTATCGAAGAGGTATCTCTGGGCCATCTCAGTAATGCACATCACTATAAGACTTGCAAGCAATGTGACTAACGAGTTAGTTGCGGGATGATACATTACAGAACGAGTAAGGAGTCTTGCCGATAACGAGATTGAACTAGTTATTGATATACCGATGATCGAATCTCGGGCAAGTAACATAACGATGACAAAGGGAACAACGTATGTTGTTGTGCGGTTTGACTGATGAAGATCTTCATAGAATATGTAGGAACCAATATGAGCATCTAGGTTCCGCTATTGGTTATTGACCGGAGATGAGTCTCGGTCATATTTACATAGTTCTCAAACCTGTAGGGTCCGCACGCTTAACATTAGGTGACGGTAGGTATTATGAGTTTATGTGTTTTGATGTACCGAAGATAGTTCAGAGTCCCTGATATGATCACGGACATGACGAGGAGGTACCGTACTTCCGGTACTAGGATCGGTTGGATCGTGAAGATGTACGACTACATCAACCGCGTTGTCATAACACTTCCGCTTATGGTCTACAAGGGTACGTGGACAACACTCTTCCCTCTCCTAGCTATGCATCATCATGATAGATCTTGCATGTGCATAGGAATTTTTTTGAAATTACCGCGTTCCCCAACAGACAGGACTCCATGTCTGTCAATGTCACTCTAAGCAACAATGATGGGGCATCTAGGTATGGTAATCTATTTACCGTACTTTCAGTTTGTTAGTCCACCGGTTGGTGGGTTGACACTAGGGCCAATATTCATGTGTGTGCTTATGTGTCTTTGTTTTCGGGCACCATATAAATACGAAATCCACAGGGATGCTCAGCTTGATTTTAGTGGAACTGCACAAAATGTTCAGATGGTTCGTGTCCTCCATAATACTTCACCATGCACAATACATCGAATGGTTCTCTAATCATTCATCGTCACCTTGAGCCACCGGACTATGGGATGACAAAGTGGTGACAAACCCTGCCTGTTCCACAATCATAGGCATTACATATTTTGAATGGGAAAAGCTTGTCAAAGTATAATCATTGATGTTAGCAAGAAGACATTAGTTTAATATATTGGAATTGGAAAACCTTGTCAATTTTTGCTCATTGATGTTAGCCAGAAGACATGCATTTGATATTTTTGAGTGGGACGCCCTTTGCTGTGAGCAACGTCGATCATTTTTTCCTATTCCTGTCTTCAGTTCAGAAGTAAATATTTACTCTACTGAGATGCATAGTCACATGAATGTTGACTTATGTAAGTTATTTTAAGAGTTTGTTCTGGATGTTTTCTATGTAATGCCAGGCCTTGTGAGTTTCATTGCAAAGTTGAGCTTGGAATGCTATGGCATGCGGCATCACGAGATGCTCACCGTGCCTCCTGAGAATAATGCTTCATATTTTTTTGCATGTTGATCTAATGCCCGTGATTTCCGTGTTAAGTAGATCACCCTCTTCTATTGTTTCTGTGCTTAAGAAGTTCATTGTCCTATGTTTCATTCATAGCCTATACGACAACTCGGGTAGGTTAGAGGTGTCGGCATTCTGGGAACGGGGGTCCCCAGACTTGCCTGCCTACGGCGTGGCTCAAGTGGGGGCCCAGCGTGGCCCATCCTCATCAACTCAAGCTCAAGACCCTCGCGAGGGTCCAAGCCTCGCGGGGCGGATGACCGGAAGCTTCCTCGAAGGCAGCCTCATCATGTAGGCTCGCGAGGAGGCGGAGAGATCGAGGCAGGGGTACCTCACGAGGAGCCCGTGATGCAAGCCATGACGATCGAGACCAGGCGGGCGCCGGCCTGTGTAGTGTCCTTGTTTCCCCTTTTGTGCAAAGGGGGCAAGCACGGGCGAAGGCATCAGGCAAAGGTTACCATTCCGGTGCAACGAGACCAAGACCAGCAGAGCGGCAGGACGGAGGTCACCGTGGAGCCCAAGATGGTGTCATCACCAGTACCGGCCGAAGACCACCTTTGGTCAAGATAACTTGTACTAGATGTTCCCCTTCAAAATGGCCAATTCTTGGCGGCCTTCCCGCTCATTATTTGGGGAGAGGCCCAGGGTCTCTATAAATAGGGCTAGCCGTCACAAGCAGAGGGAGACCGATCGATTGATCGATAGAGAGAAAGAGAGAGGCGACTGAACTCACCCAAACAGTTCATCGCACCAGCTCAAGAACACCTCTCGCGAGGCTGTTCTTCCCTTGTACTGTTCATCATCAGCCCCTGAGGCAATCCACCACGCCACACACTGGAGTAGGGTATTACACCACAACGGTGGCCCGAACCAGTATCAACC
Organism: Triticum aestivum; assembly: GCF_018294505.1. NCBI lineage: Eukaryota > Viridiplantae > Streptophyta > Magnoliopsida > Poales > Poaceae > Triticum > Triticum aestivum. Next base: position 169,289,702 of record NC_057794.1, on the reverse strand, counting down.
TCGTGTCCCTTGTGTTGTTCGTTGTTTCCAGCTTAGATCACGCGAGGAGATCGGACGTAGATCGGTAGGGGAGAGATCTCCGCACGCACCCAAGTGTTCGAACCTCAAGGGTCTGCCGGAATCCGAAATCCGACATTTCTCACGCCAGGTAGGGGGTGCGCCGGAATCTTTCTTCCGTTGTTCGCGTGTGATCTTCCGTCGTGTCCATGGCTGACGCTCGTCGGGCTCGCACCGAGCGCCGGGCTGCTCTCGCCACCCGCATCGCCTAGACGGCGCCCGTCGGCGGTCGCCCTCGTCGTTCCCCGTCGCCTGCCGCCAACACCGCCATCGGTCCAGCTGGGAGCGAGCAGCAGGCCTTGTCCCAGCATCCTTCGGTACGGCAGGAGGGCCGCACCACTACACCGTCACTGACTCCAGCCGCTTCGTCGTCCCACGCTCGTCACGCCCCCGCGGATGGGCACGCAGTGCTGCTCCTGGCAAGGGAGCTCCTGCACTACCGCCCCGTCGATGACCTCTACGAGGACTAGCTCGCCCGCATCACCGAGCTCGTCAGCGCCGCAGGGGGCTCCCCCTTGCCGTCCTTCTCACTGCCTCGCCCTCCATTCCGGCGGAAGGCGAGGATCAGGAGGTGCCTCCACCATCTCCTCCCCAAGAAGGCGCCCTGGCTCAAAGGCGCGCAGCCCCAAGGTGAGACCCACCGCGTCCGGCGCCTGTGTAGCAAGAAAGGAGCTACCAAGAGATCCCTCGTCCCTGAGAAGGTGCTCACGCGCTCCCAGCACCGGCGCGCCAAGATTGCGTCCCTGCACCTCCATGCCAAGACCCCGCGCTGCTCCAAGCGGCGGCGCGCGGTAATCCCCAGGAGCAAGCCCAGTACCAGCAAAGGGCACCACTAGCCACGGCCAGCTGCCGCACCCTCAGCCCCGAGCTACGCGGCGTCGCATGGCCAGGGAAGTTCAAGCCTGACCTGCCCCCTCGCTATGATCGCACGGCGGACCCCGGGGAGTTCCTGGAGCTCTATGAGTTATGCATCGAAGCCGCCAACGGAGACGAAAGGGTCATGGCGAACTGGTTTCCCATGGTGCTCAAGGACGGGGCCCGCACCTGGCTCCTGAACCTGGCTCCTGCCATGATCTCCTCCTGGGACGAGATGCGCACTCGCTTCATCGCCAACTTCCAGGGCACTCGTGACTGGCCCCCGGCCGTGAGCAATCTGCACCGCATCAAGCATCAACAAGGGGAAACCCTGCAGAAATACATCCAGTGCTTCAACAATGCTCGCCTCAAGATCCCCAAGGTGACTGAAGAAGCCATCATCTCGGCCTTCTCCGATGGCGTACACGACATCAAGATGAAGGAGGAGCTAGCAATCCACGAAGACCTGTGCACATCCCTGGAGCTGTTCAACTTGGCGAACTAGTGAGCCGGGGCTGAGGAAGGGCGCCTTTCCCTCCTTGAACTCCCGGCTGCCGACCCAGAAGAGAAGAAGCCCAAGGCCAAGGACGTGAAGCGCAAGGGGGCTGCCGTGCTTGCATCGGAACCAAACACCAAGCGAGGCAAGGATCAGCAAGAGTCATCCAAGGGAAGCCGGTACTGTGTGTACCATGACCTCCACACCCACAACACCAACGAATGTCAAGAGCTCAGGGCCATGAGAAATGGACGGGTCGGTCGACGCCCCGAGCGCAACGACAGGGGCTATGGCCGAGGAGGAGGAAGAGGTGGCGGACAATGGGAAGACCGTGGCCCTCGCCAAGGGTGGCGTGACCGACCTTGTGAGGATCGCTGGCAGGACCAGCCTCGCGAGGGAGGCTGGAGAGATCATCCTCGTGAGGATCGCCCGCACGGCAACGCAGGCCTTCCTCCTCTGCCGCCACCGCCAAGGATGAACAAAGACCAACATCAAGACGAGGGGGCTGGGGGCTTCCAGGAGCCGCGCGCGTTCGCTTGCATCTTGGGTGGCGCGCAGGCCCCAGCCTCACAACACGTCTTCAAGCAGTTTGCTCGCGAGGTGAATGCAGTCCTCTCCAAACTTGAGTCCACGCGCCCACTCAGGTGGTCTCCGTGCGCTATCACGTTCAGCTCAGCGGATCAGCTCAAGTGCGCGGCAACGGCCGGAGTCCTCCCGATGCTTTGCTCCCCGGTCATCAGCAACGTGCAAGTCACCAGGACCCTCATTGACGGCAGAGCAGGACTCAATGTCCTATCCGTCGAGATGTTCGAGAATCTCCAAGTGTTGTACGATCAGCTTCAGCCAACCAAGCCCTTCTCAGGAGTCACTGATGGTTCCACCGTTCCAATAGGGAAGGTTCGCCTTCCAGTCACCTTCGGGCAGCGCAACAACTACCGCACCGAGCTCATCGACTTCGACGTCGCCCACATCCGTCTGCCATACAACGCCATCCTCGGGTACCCAGCCCTGGCCAAGTTCATGGCAGTGACTCACCATGGATACAATGTCCTCAAGATGCCAGGAAGCGGTGGAGTCATCACCATACCATGTGAAGAAAGGGACGCAGTGTGTTCACTTGAGCGCGCGTTCCAAGCCACAGCAATCGAAGACCCAGACCACAGGAATGGAAGACTTCCCGAGGCAACCCTTAAGAAGAAGAAGGTTTCGCCTAGCCTAAGCCACAAGGAGGCAGGCGCCTCCAGAGGTGTTGCGTCAGGATCCGCGCCCAATCAGGGAGCGCCACCCTCTCTCGCATAGGAATGCGCGCCCGGTGCCCTCCTTAGCCAGGGTTCGGGGGCTCTTTCTTGGAGAGCCACCGACCTTTCCAAGGTCGCAAGGGAGGCGCTCGGGAACCACTTGGAGGGGTGCTTCTAGGCACGTTTCCTTCAGGAAGGTACAAGGCACGGAAGACCGAACCCACAGGTGTTCATCTCAAGAAACACCCATGAGCTGCAGGAGTCAAGAGTCATGCGCGGTAGCCGCCGCTTACCCACCGTCGCCCCACATCCAGGCGAGGATGGTGGGCTGCGCGTCTGCATCGACGTGCCAGGGCTCAACTGAGCCGCGTCTCAGGAGCGCCTCTGGCCTTCGCGCGTGGGGCGTTGCGAAGGTCCACCCCACAGCTATGTTCGCATGCCTTTCAGCCTGCCGAATGCAGTTGCTGCTCATCAGCGCCTGCTGAGGAGCATTCTGGAGGCTCAGGAACTCAGGTATCGTGCGGTCCTAGCGGAGATGGAGAGGGCCCTCGGAGACCCACCTGCGCCTCTGGAGCCTCCCGAGCCTCCTGGGCCTGGGGGCTCATGAGGGTCGACATCATCATCGCGCATCACCCACTTCTTCAACATCACTTCATCTTCAATGGCACTAGGTGACATCTTTCTAAGTTCCGTTTTTAGCTAGGAGCGCCCACAGGGCCGCATCATTCCCAGCTCGCGTGGGTCCATCCCTGCGGCATGTATCCGTTTTGCTTAAGCCCTTTTACTCACCTTGCTGGGGGCGCCCCTCGGGCTGCATCATCCCCGAGCTGCTCAGGCCTGGCCCAGCAGCGTTTGCTTTTGCCGCATCTACTTAAAATGAATTTCCTCATGCGTGCTTAACGTATCCGACCTAATCGCCTGCTCGATTGACGCCCACCTAGGGAGCCGCTCGCTCTGGCATGGAATTTGCGCATGGGTCCGTCCCTGCAACGCCGATAAAGCTGAGTGGTCGAGCTCTGGCCACGGCAGCCCCGCAAGGCGCCACCTCACCAGGCCCTCAGTGCCCCAACTACAGGTCTTGTTTCTCTTCATGGTTGGTGTGCAGGACCTACTCCGGGAGCAACGCTAGGGACGTCGCGAGCTGCCTCTCCCTCTCTCCGGCATGGACCGCTTGCACGTTAAAAGGGGGGGCGCCTGAGCATCTCGACTCATGGGCTCCTACTGGCTCTCCAGCCCTCACCCCCTGGCCTTGACCCATGGCATCGCGACCTGTCATACCAGCGGCGGCTGAGCTCTCTCGAGGGCCGGGACCTGAGGACGTAGAGCATTAAGGAAAGTGCAGGGGAGCGGGAAGAAGCTCGCGAGGACCTAACCTAGCAGCGCCTCAGCTGCCACCACTCGGGCCGGGCGCTTCATCGAGGAACTACACCAAACTCAAGAGATAAGTCACGCCCTTACAGGAGTTGGACTAACGCAACGCAAAAACCCCGCCCAGTGCGGCTCTGTCATGACAACGTTGCCTTCCTTTCTCGCCCAGCGAGGGCTGCTTGAGTGCTAAAGGGGACCTCCCGAGCATCGCGACTCGGGGGATCTTACCGGACCTCGGGCCGCTCACCTCCTGGCCTTGACCACGACATCGCGACCTGGCATACCAGCGACGGCTGAAGCCTGCCTGGGGACTGGGACCTGTCAGCATAGAGCGCCAAGTCCTCATGAGGATAGAAAGGGGGAGCCGAGCCGAGATAGGACAAGCACCTCGCATTTATTCAAATTAAGACATAATTTTCACAAAAGACATGGCAGATGCCTTACATACCCCCACGGGGTGTTGCTTCGATTCCTCGCAGGGAACAAGAGTACTAATCCTAAGGAACGCTAATCGCCCGCACCTCCGCAAGGGACGCCATCATCAACAGTGGGCCTCCCAACGTCAGCGCCAACCCCATCTAGATCAGTGGTGTCGGCGGCTGGACGCAGCTGCCCTACTCCGAGCACGACGTGAGCTCGGGGGCTCATAGCTGTCGTCGCTCATCTCCGGAGTCGCGAGGAGCTCGGGGGAGCCGCTGGATTCCCCAGCTCCTCCGCTGCCGCCTGAGAGCTGCTGGAGGGCCGATGGGCGGGCCAGGTCCTCGCCAGTCCGTCGCCCCTGCCGCTCTCTCTGGGGCAGCACTCTAGCTGGCGTCCTTCAGCATTGAAGACCTTGAAGAACATCAAGGAGGCACTGTCTTATTCAAGATGAATTACGAGGGCACCTACCGTCCCGCAGACCCGGGCGATTTCGCCCCAGCCCCGGGTCATGAAGACCTTGCCCGGAATGACGACCGCGACCTCCACTCCGGTCTCAAGGGTACTGCAGTCAGCGTGCTGCAGCCAGAGCTCTAGAGCCCCGCTCGGCGACATCTCGAAGGCGAAGGAAGGAGGGAGGAGGATCCAAGAACTTGGAGGCATGGCGGCGTGGAGCGCGAGCTCGCGAGAGGAGCGCTCGGCATGGACTCCAGGAGGGACGACACGCACCACCGTGACTCGCCGGCGTCGACGGCCGCACCGTCAATGTCGCTCGATGCCTTCTCCCCCAGGACCCAAGACATGGGCGTGCAAGGGTAGCGGAAACCCAGGCGGTGGTCGCTCGTACCAGGGCCTCGGTGCCTCCTGCTGAGCACCCTCATCTCGCTGGCAGAGGACCAGCCGCTTCTTCGGCGGAAGCGGGTCAGGACCCTTTCGGGGGGCCTTTCCATTCTCCTCTGCGGAGAACCGATGGATTGGTGCCATTGGAGTAAGGGGGAGCAAGAACAAGGAAGAAGAAGGAAAGGAGCAGAAGGAAGGGATGGACTGAAGGGGCTCGCGCAGCCCCGTACTTATAGCCGGAGGAGGCCAACCGCTGAGCACCATGATCGCAGGTCATCGTGACTATTTTCTCTGCATGCAGGGACTTGTCAAGTCGTGCAGTTGCCGAGGCGTCGTGGGGAAGCATGGACACCCACGTCCAATCAATCGGCACGCGGTGCCTAAGGCCGCAGGCTGTTTGGGCCCATGGCGCTTCGCGCTTGCCCCTTCACTCCCCTACTATGCCAAGCCCGGGTGCGCCTTGGGCCCGGGGGCTATTATCGGTGTTCTAGGAATGGGGGTCCCCAGACTGGCCTGCCTGCGGCCTACGGCGTGGCTCAAGTGGGGGCCCAGCACAGCCCATCTTCATCAACTCAAGCTCAAGGCCCTCGCGAGGGGCCAAGCCTCGCGGGGCAGACGACCGAAAGCTTCCTCAAAGGCAGCCTCATCATGCAGGCTCGCGAGGAGGCAGAGAGATCAAGGCAGGGGTACCTCGCGAGGAGCCTGTGACGCAAGCCATGACGATCGAGACCAGGCGGGTGCCGGCCTATGCAGTGTCCTTGTTTCCCCTTTTGTGTAAAGGGGGCAAGCACGGGCAAAGGCATCAGGAAAAGATTACCATTTCGGTGCAATGAGACCAAGACCAGCAGAGCGGCAGGACGGAGGTCACCGTGGAGCCCAAGACGGCGTCATCACTAGTACTTTTGGCAGCTGAAGACCACCTTTGGTCAGGATAACTTGTACTAGATGTTCCCCTTCAAAATGGCCTATTGTTGGCTGCCTTCCCGCTCATTATTTGGGGAGAGGCCCAGGGCCTCTATAAATAGCGCTAGTCGTCACAAGCAGAGGGAGGTCGATCGATTGATCGATAGAGAGAGAGAGAGAGGTGAATGAACTCACCCAAATAGTTCATCGCACCGGCTCAAGAACACCTCTCGCGAGGCTGTTCTTCCCTTGTACTATTCATCATCAGCCCCTGAGGCAATCCACCATGCCACACACTGGAGTAGGGTATTACACCACAACGGTGGCCCGAATCAGTATAAACCTCGTGTCCCTTGTGTTGTTCGTTGTTTCCAGCTTAGATCACGCGAGGAGATCGGACGTAGATCGGTAGGGGAGAGATCTCCGCGCGCACCACAGTGTTCGAACCTCAAGGGTCTGCTGGAACCCGAAATCCGACAAGAGGTGAAACCATATGATCTTCTGACCAACTCATCATCTTAGGCCGTGATTGGATTGTCGTTTTCCAACCAAAACCGGTTGTAAAACTAACGCTTGCAAATAAAAGCAGTTGGTCTCAGGCAAAGCGCTTGGTTGGTCGATTTTGACTAGTAAACCGTACACTGGTCTCTCAAATTACATGCGTAACCTGCCGGTTTTAGTTACAAACCTCGGGCCCTCGGTTTCATTACGCATGTATTTTACGCGCTGCTTCCGATGATGAGTAAATTACACTTGTATCTTAATACATGTGTGAAAGAAACCAAAGCTCCCAAGCGTGGCCTTACCATTTCATGCCGTCCCTGTCTCTCGAAGGTGCTCATAGGTGTCCGATGATCCTGGCTTCCTGAATGAGCAGCGGACACTGTGTCAGACCATCCGTAGGGCCCGTGAGGCCCTCTCCGTCGTCCTTCAAGTTATTGTGCTCCCCGTGGTGCTGAGCATTGTCAACATGGTCAACAAACATGAGGATTCAGTAGATGACTGTATTTTGACTGGATGATAGTAGGGACCCACTAGGGCCATAGCCATACGTACGCAAGTGCCGCCTTATTATATACAACTATTTATTTATTTTGCTTCCTCCTGGTTTCCTGACATCGCAGTCCCACACCATTGTCAACCTATGTAGTCAATAAACGAGAGAATTGCACAAGGAGCGGCCTACAGCTGGGACCAAGTAGCTCGAGCAGTATTTGTGTTTTTGAGGTGTGAGCACTACAGAGTTTTTCTTGAGCGATGTTTTCGTTGTTGTTCAGAGGAGAGTAGGGTATTAACTGGGCGGGTTGTGGCCCGTCTAGCCCAGGCCAGATATCAAGCCTAGATATTAAATTTTTTTCAAGCTAAAAATGGCTAGCCCAGCTATACTTTTTTTTGAGGAATACCTAGGCAAGGTCAACTTGTTATTCTCCGCCCCGCTGGGCTGCAAATCCTTTCTAGGAGGGATGCATTAGGCTTAATAGGAAAATGGGCTTTAATAAATATTAAATGGGATGTAATTATGAAAATGGGGCAGTAACTATAAAAAAATGCACCAAACACGTAATTAGTTTATAAAATTTTATTTTTGGATTTTGAAAATTTTAATTTCATTAATTGTTGCGCGCGCAATGTTTTGTTGGATTTTTATGTAATACAAATTTATATTGAAATTTTATTTAATTGGACTAGAATTTTCAGGATAAAAATATTTCGGACCCCATCATAATGTGGGAATTTTTTTTGAATTCTGTTTTGAACAGTTGGTTGAAATTATTAATCATTGTCCTTGCTAGAAAATGGGTTGTACTTTTAACAAACTATAAATGGGCTATAGTAAATTCCATTAGAATTCAAAAATGGGTTGTACATTCTTACAAATCGCAAATGGGCAATAAGTTCTCCGCCACACACATGTGGGCCTACTAAGTTGACGTGTCCCCTAAAAAAAGTAAGTTGACGCATATGCAAGGCTTTGTCAACTCATAGTCAACACACGGTTGTAGCAGCGGTGGCCGTTGGATGTCCATCCAACGAATGTCGTGCTTCTTCTTCAATCTCGGATATTCTAGCTTTAGCCGCCCAAAAAATGATTACTCCCCCTGACATCTGCGCACCGTTTCAGAGGTTGACCTGTGGGCCTACTAAGTTGACGCGTACCTAGGGCTTTGTCAACTTAGTTATTATAAACGATTCTAGCTGCAGTGACCATACGATGTCCATCCAACGGTCGTCGTGCTTCTTCAACCTCTGGTCTTCTTGCTCCAGCCGCCCATAGCAGCACCCGTCGTGCCGCCTTCTCCTGCCTCCCGTGGCCGGCTGTGCTGCCGCAGAGTCCTCACCACCCCCACTACTCCCACCGCTGGCCAGGCCATCCCTCTACTCACCTACACCCCTTGTTATTCTGCGGCGACGACAGCCTCACACCACAGCCAAACCAGTGAACCCTCGTACTCCTATTCGCGTGGGCATCCACTATCGCGTCTTCCCCGGCTCTACGTCGTCCCCTTCCTAGGCCTCGCCATCGCCCACCGCCCTGGTGCTCTCGGCGTGGCGTCGTCAACATGGTCAACGAATGACATCCATTTGACATGGACTATACGTGGAGAAGCTGACAGCTAGGTCCACGGCCGCACATGAGGAAATGCCTCCTTATTACGCGCAAAATAATGATTCCTCCACGTGAGATCTGGGACCCACCGGAAGGGCCTCTGTATTTCGTGAAAAAAATGTTCCACCCATTGACAGGTCGGACCCACCAGCTATATCTTCGGACGCAAGGAAGTGCCTCCTTATTACGCACAAAAAATGAATACTCCCCCTGCTAGCTGGGACCCAACATAGTGGGAGGCTAACTTGTGTGCCTGCTAAGTTGACGGGGACGGAGGGCTTTGTCAACTTAGTCAATATGAACGATTCTAACTCTAGTGACTGTATGATGTCCATCCAACGGCCGTACTGCTTCTTCAACCTCTGGTCTTCTTGCTCCAGCCGCCCAAACAAGCGTCGGGCGCGCCACCTGCTCCTGCCTCCCATGTCCGGCTGTGCTGCCACCGCTGGCCATGCCATCCCCCTATACTCACCCACACCTCCTGTTATTCTCCGGCAACGGCAGCCTCACACTACATCCGAAGCTGTCAACACACATACTCCCCTCCACGTTAATGTGGTCAACGACCGACTTCCATCGGAAGTGTACTGTACATGGAGAGGCTGACAGGTGGGTCCACGGCCACAGCAAGGAAGTGCCTCCTTATTACGTGGAAAATAATGATTCCTCCACCTGACAGCAGGGACCCACCGGACGGGCCACCATATTTCACGAAAAAACATTTCCCCCTGACTGCTGGGACCCGCCAGCTACATCTTCGCACACAAGGAAGTGCATCCAAATTACGGGAAAAAAATGATTCGCCCCCTGACAGCTGCGACCCACCAGCTACATCTTCGCACGCAAGGAAGTGGCTGACAATCAGGACCCACCTGGTTGAAGCGTACACAGCGTTGCAATTCTGGTCACGAATGTCTACGTACATACTGGTCGATGTAGAGGCACGCACGTGTCGTAGTAGTGGCGCGCACGTGTCGCAGAAGAGGCACGCACGTAGCATGTACACGTACGTACAGCGGCCAGGGCACAAGAAAGAAACTACAACCACGTACGTACATACGGGTGGGGTCTTGAACGCGTACTCGTGCATACGTACGGCCAGGGCTCGTGTACATGGCTGGGTCGGTACGAAGAAGCTGCGCCATCGTCGTTTTCATGGGGAGCCAACCGACTGGGTCGAAATGGAATGTGTCATCATGTTCATCGGGAGGCAACCGGCTTGGACGGAACAACCCATGGAAACGAGGCATGGCGTACCGCAGAACGGAGGAAACGACCTTGTGTTCGACCAGTCATGGTCGAAACGGGATCCTGTTCATCGAGAGGGGTCTGGCGTATCGCAAAACGGAGGAAACGGACCTCATATGGTCAAAACGGGGTCCTGTTGATCAGGAGGGGTGTGGCGTACCACAAAACGGAGGAAGCGGACTTGTGTTGGA
>NC_057794.1:169272652-169279263 GCF_018294505.1 Triticum aestivum | reverse complement strand
AAAACGGGGCTCCACGGGATACTATTCATCTCCACGGTCGACCTCCTCCAGCCTCTACGAGCTCTTATTCATTCACCGTCGACCTCCTCCAGCCTCCACCTGCGACTGTTCATCCATGGGTTCCTGTTCATCCAACCTCCACCGCGCACTCCTCCATTGGCTACTGTTCAACCAGCGCTCTCCACGGGGTCCTGTTCAACCACCCCTCCACGGGCTACTGTTCATCCAGCCCTCCACCGCCTACTGTTCATCCAGCCCTCCACGAGATCCTACTCATCCACCAGCTCGATGGATCGGGGTACTATTCATCCAGCGGCAATGGCCTCTACTACCACGGGGTCCTGTTCATCCAACCCCCCACCGGGAACTGTTCATCCAAACCCCTCAACAACGCTCATTGTTCATCAAGGGAAGGAGGCAGCAGTGTTCGATCAGCTTCAGTTAGCACCAGTAGCGAAGGAATCACTCGGGTTCAGTTAACAGCAAGGCAAGGGATCGATCGATCGCTCGGGTTCAGTAATGCGTAGCCTGCAGTGCAATCACTCGGGTTCAGTTAGAGCCCAACGCCTCGCTCGGGTTCAGTTAGAGCCCAACCACCCACCATAACCAGGAACTCCCCGATATTTTCCCCGCCCTTGCTTCTACCACGATTTTTTCTGTCATGGACGGCCCAAAGAATGTCATGCAGCTGCGTCTCCGGCCCGCCCAAGACGAAAAGCCCATTTTCTATCATGATTTTTTGTCATAGAAGTAGGACCCCACCACATCTACGATGATACCGGGTTTTGTCACAATTATCGTCATAGAAGTGTCATAAGTATGATAGAAAAAAATTCGTTCGGCCCAAAATGTCACATATGTGACTTTTTTTGTAGTGTAATGAGCATATGGTACACTGTCCGAGGAAACAACCTCAAGTCCACAGTATCAATTCTATTGGAAAAATTTCAGCGATTACTATTGGAGGTTTTGAATTCCCTCTTCCTACTATCAAGAAGAAATATGATATTCTTATTGTTGGGGACATGCATATCCCCGTTGAGGTAACCTAGTGTTATTCGAAAATTCTCCGGTTTCATGCGATTCGGAAGGAGTTTGTTAACAAGACTTGATCAACGTTGTTAGTGGATTCCTTTTGATGAGCACGAGATGGATGAAGTTAGAAAGCACAACTCTCTATACCCTCCTTTTACTTTCTGTCATTTAGATTAAATAAAGCAAAAATAGTATTTTCTGTCTATTTTCTGAATTATCCTTGAAATAAAAATACCTCGAAAATAAAAGTTATCCAAATGTCCTGAAAATGAAATATGTTTTTTTGTAGAATATTTAAGAATTACTGGCACTAAGAACACACCATGGGGCCACCATTTCGCCACGAGGGTGCAGGGCACGCCCCCTGCCTCATGGACCCCCTCCACTTATTCCAGCACCCACTCACTTACTCTTCCTCCAGAAAAAATCCTCCCATAGCTCAAACTCGTGTTCTACCTTATCTTGCTGCCATTTTCGATCTCTTTTCTCAAAGCTCCATTCACAAAGCTATTTTGGGGGATTGTTCTTCGGTATGTGACTCCTCCAATGGTCCAATTAGTTTTTGCTCTAGTGATTTATTTATTGCAATTGTTTGCTACTAAGGTGACCCTGTTCTTGAGCTTGCATGTCAAATTTATGTGGTCCAAAGTAGTTTTAATGCATGGTATAGCCTCAAGGCAGCTGTGGGAGTAGTTGCTATCAATCTCGTTGAGTTTGATTCACTTTTATTTTGAGTCACTTAAATTTCAGAATTTTTTCAGAGAAAGAAAACTGCATAGGAAAATGTACCAAGGTGGTTGCTCAAGGAAGCAAGAACCAAGGCTCGCGGTACGTGAGCCGAATGATGAACCACCAAGAGAAGCTCAAGTGCAGCCTTGTGAATGGCCGTCAGAGGAGTTTATGGTCCAGGCAGGCATCAAGGATGAATTTGACGCGTATGTGCGTAATGCCGATCTTGAGGACTTTGTGTCACATAAGTGCCTATAGTACCACTACCTAACTGATTACTTTGTGAGGAGGTTCAAATTTACATCATCCCGCAATTATCACACTATTTTATTTGATCTTTATTATAAATCATATACCATGGCCCTAGAAGATTTTCATACTGCTTGTAAACTCCCGCAGTGGGGCAATGTTAGTGAACCTTGCAAATCTGAATATAAAGACTTTCTTGCTACTCTCACTGTGGGGGGAATCTAGAGAAATCACACAAGCTACCATAGGGAGCATTCATTTCCCTTCCATACATTATTTTGTTCTCCTTATTGGTAGATGCACTAACGGTAAAGATGAGGCTTGTCACAAGTGCGTTCCAGATCTTTGTGTCCTCAAGTGTGCGGTATTAGGCGATAAACAATATAACTTGGGGGCCATTGTTGCACGAAGGTTGCATCTTAACTGTATAAGTGGAGATTTATTTGGTGGAATTTATGCAACTCGTGTAGCTAATTATCTTGGCATACCCATACATGGAAATGATATAGAGTTGCCTCCTGCTTATCTAGATTATAATGCTATGGTTCGCCATCAATTTCTTGAGAGGAACGAATGGTTCCTCCAGTATCGGCTAATCTTTGACAGACTGTGCATTGTCCATGTTGCCCTCCCTGCTCCTACTTTCTTTAACTTTCAGGCAAAAAGGAGATATGTTATAACCAGGGAGGAGGCGAACGAGTATGAGAGGACGACGGAGGCAGCTCGCCTCCAAGCTCCAGCTCTTCAGGCAGTAGATGATACATCTCAGTACAACCCCAGCTACGACTTTGGATATCCACCAGGCCAGAAGTGGCCATAGACCAACTTAGTCCAAAAGCCTAAGCTTGGGCGAGTACGTATTTCTCACCGACATTACATTCATGTTCACACACTCATGCCAGTTGTCGGTTCTTATACTTTTTCATTATACTATCCATGCTAGTTTATTTTCTTTTCTAAGCCTTCTTCTTGTGTGTCTGAAAAACCATAAGAACAACCAAAAAATTAGTTGTAGCTTTTAGCTAGTTTACTTTCCATGCCTGTAGTAGTAATTAAAAGAAAACCCAAAAAGATTTCTCATTCTTCTTTTTCTTGTTGGGAGCTTTCCCGTGTAAATAGTTTTATTTCTTTTCTTATTCTTTGGTGTTCGAGAGGAGAAGACCATGATGAAAATGTTGAGTGGCTCTCATATGCATTATTGTTGTTTAACCAAGAGCCCATATTACCTTGCCTTCTCCCTTGTATAAAATGCTTGCAGATTCCAGCTCAGTCCAATGCACATGCACTATTATTATTCACACCATTCGGTCATGCGAATGAAAGGCAATAATGACGATATATGATGGACTGAGTGAGATGAGAGAAGCTGGTATGAACTCGACCTATCTTGTTCTGTAAATATGATTAGTTCATCGTTCCTGATTCAGCCTATTATGAATGGAACATGTTTGTAATGACAATTAGAGATTATAGTTGCTCATGCCATGCTTAATTTGCTAGGAGTTTATAATGGTTTACCTTGCGTGCCAACATGCTATTAAAATGGTTGTAATGTGGTTTGATATGGTGGTATCCTCCTTTGAACGATTTGAGTGGCTTGACTTGGCACATGTTCACGCATGTAGTTGAAACAAAATCAACATAGCCTCCATGATATTTATGTTCATGGTGATTTATATCCTACTCATTCTTGCACTCATTGTTGATTAATCTTAATGCATGTTCATGACAGTTGTCACTCTCTAGTTGGTCGCTTCCCAGTCTCTTTCTAGCCTTCACTTTTACTAAGCGGGAATACTTCTTGTGCATCCACTTCCAAAAACCCCAAAGTTATTCCATATGAGTCCACCATACCTTCCTATAAGCGGTATCTACCTACCGTTCCAAGTAAATTTGTACGTGTCAAACTCTAAACCTTCAAATGAAATTCTATTTTGTATGCTCAAATAGCTCATGTATCAACTAGGGCTGTCTATATCTTCCATGCTTGGTGGGTTATTCTCACGATGAGTGGACTCACGTGAAAATGGCCGGTAACCGGGATGCCCAGTCCCATGATCAAATCAAAATAATTGCAAACAAAACTCCCCAGGATTGTTGTTAGTTGGAGGCACCCGCTGTTTCGAAAAAGCCATGGATTGATGTTTGTTGGTGGGGGGGGGAGTATAAACTTCAACATTCTGTTTGGGAACCGCCTATAATGTGTGTAGCATGGAAGATATCGAGATCTCTTGGTTGTTATGTTGACAATGAAAGTATGCCACTCAAAATATTATTTATCTTTGTTTCAAAATTTGAGCTCTCACATCTCTGCGAATCCCTGCTTCCCTCTGCGAAGGGCCTATCTATTTACTTTTATGTAGAGTCATCATCCTCTTATTAAAAAGCACCAGTTGGAGAGCACCGTTGTCATTCATATGCATTGCTATTAATTTACATTGAGTATGACTGTGACTGGATCTCTTTTACCATGAATTACAATGTCTAGTCAATCCTTGATCTTGAGGGGCTTTGCATTTATGTTTTGCTGTCCCAGAAAGGGCTAGTGAGATACCATCTTGTTATATCATGTTATGATTGTTTTTAGAAAGTGTTGTCATCTGAGATTTATTATTATTTCTCACTAGTTGATTATGCCATTGACATGAGTAAACATGAGACCTAAATGTTATTGTGAATATGGTTAGTTCATAATATTTGTTGGAAACTTCAATGCTGGCTTTACATATTTGCAACAGCAAGATCAAACAGAGTTTGTAAAAGTTTTTCTTTATCACTTTCAGTTTGTCAACTGAATTGCTTGAGAACAAGCAAAGGTTTAAGCTTGGGGGAGTTGATACGTCTCCAACGTATCTACTTTTCCAAACACTTTTGTCCTTGTTTTGGACTCTAACTTGCATGATTTGAATGGAACTAACCCGGACTGACGTTGTTTTCAGCAGAATTGCCATGGTGTTATTTTTGTGCAGAAATAAAAGTTCTCGGAATGACCTGAAAATCCACGGAGACACGTTTTGGAATTAATAAAAAATATTAGCGAAATAATCGACATAAGGGGGCCCACACCCTGTCCACGAGGGTGTAGGGCGCCCCCCTGGGGCGCGCCCCCTACCTTGTGGGCCCCCTAGGACTCCATCAACCTCAACTCCAACTCTATATATTCACGTTCGGGGGAAAAATCAGAGAGAAGGATTCATCATGTTTTACAATACGGAGCTACCGCCAAGCCGTAATCTTCCTCGGGAGGGCTGATCTGGAGTCCGTTCGGGGCTCCGGAGAGGGGAATCTATCACCATCTTCATCATCAACCATCCTCCATCACCAATTTCATGATGCTCACCATCGTGCATGAGTAATCTCATCGTAGGCATGCTGGACGGTGATGGGTTGGATGAGATTTACCATGTAATCGAGTTAGTTTTGTTAGGGTTTGATCCCTAGTATCCATTATGTTCTAAGATTGATGTTGCCATGACTTTGCTCTGCTTAGTGCTTGTCACTAGGGCACGAGCGCCATGATTTCAGATCTGAACCTATTATGTTTTCATGATTATATGTGAGTTCTTAATCCTATCTGAAGGAAATATGCCCTAGAGGCAATAATAAAGTTGTTATTAATATTTCCTTATATCATGATAAATGTTTATTATTCATGCTAGAATTGTATTAACCGGAAACTTAGTACATGTGTGAATACATAGACAAACAGAGTGTCACTAGTATGCATCTACTTGACTAGCTCGTTAATCAAAGATGGTTACGTTTCCTAACCATAGATATGAGTTGTCATTTGATGAACGGGATCACATCATTAGAGAATGATGTGATTGACTTGACACATCCGTTATCTTAGCACTATGATCGTTTAGTTTATTGCTATTGCTTTCTCCATAACTTATACATGTTCCTACGACTATGAGATTATGCAACTCCCGAATACCAGAGGAACACTTAGTGTGCTATCAAACGTCACAACATAACTGGGATGACTATAAAGATGCTCTACAGGTGTCTCTGATGGTGTTTGTTGAGTTAGCATAGATCAAGATTAGGATTTGTTACTCCGTGTATCAGAGAAGTATCTCTGGGCCCTCTTGGTAATGCACATCACTATAAGCCTTGCAAGAAATGTGACTAATAAGTTAGTTGCGGGATGATGCATTACAGAACGAGTAAAGAGACTTGCCGGTAACGAGATTGAACTAGGTAATGAGATACCGACGATCGAATCTCGGGCAAGTTACATACCGATGACAAAGGGAACAACGTATGTTGTTATGCAGTTTGACCGATAAAAATCTTCGTAGCATATGTAGGAACCAATATGAGCATCCAGGTTCCGCTATTGGTTATTGACCGGAGATGAGTCTCGGCCATGTCTACATAGTTCTCAAACCGTAGGGTCCGCACGCTTAACGTTCGATGATGATCGGTATTATGAGTTTATGTGTTTTTTATGTACCGAAGGTAGTTTGGAGACATAAAGAGGAGTCTCGAAATGGTCGAGACATTAAGATCAATATATTTGAAGGCTATGTTTGGACAACGAAATGGTTCCGGATGAGTTCGGGCATTTACTGGAATACCGGCGGGGTTAT